>NW_011351097.1:3990-6944 GCF_000735185.1 Notothenia coriiceps | reverse complement strand
CCCCCCCCACACATGACTCAGTTAAAAAGCAGCACACTAAGTTTCTGAGATTGTGGAATGACCAACACTCTGTAGGGACGATTTGTAATATTAAAACTGAGGTAAACTCCTGTTGTTGATGTTCATTGATGCTTTGATGCTTATGCTCTGAAGTTCTGTTTTGATGCGTGTTAGAGCCTCTATCCTCCACCCTGTGAGAACAATGGCAGTCTTTGTGCCCTCTGACATCAGCTCGATGCCACAACAGTGCTGAAGTGTGGCAGTCTTGTGTGGGAGACAGGAAATATGCTGATCAAATATGGAGGGGGAGGGGATAACTGTATCCTGCTGAGTCATTTGAACACTGAATGAGCTGCTAATGCTTGCTTGAAATTGCTCGAAGACTCGGGGAGTTTTTTATGCAAAAGATGTCCTGGCCTCTTTGAGCAGATGATTTTATTTAAATGTCATTTTTTATATCTTCCAGCCATAAATAAAGAAAAATACTCTAAAAATGGTTTTGTAATACTGATGAACAGACTCTACATTAGCTAGTCTGTTTGAGGCAGGAGGGTAAGATTTCCATTTGGATTAGGTTGTTTCCAGTGTTACGAAATGATGCAATTGACGGAAAAATAATACTCTTTGTTCACATTTTGTCAGAAGTAGGTTGTCCATTATAGAGTTTACTAACTGTATTTGTTTATTTATATTGTGTATTTGACATAGATAATCTACATATATTTATTTTCTACTGTTATTATTTTTGAAATTGGTTTCTACATTATGTGCAATGCCTTGTTTACATGCTGCTGTGACAAAACACTTTCACAAATTAGGGTCAATAAAGTAAATCTAATCTAATCTAAAATACTGGTTGTGTAGAGCAATAAAACATGTCAACATTTTTAAGAAAATGAAAACACCGACCCCTCCCTCTCCTCCACCTACCGGTCGTCATTCGGCCCGACCAGCGGGTTGTTCCCAGAGAACCCCGGCATGTTGATGTGGTCCTTCATGATCATGACGTCCCCCACCTTGTAGTCCTGGTTCAGGCCCCCTGCTGCGTTCGTCAGGAAGACGGTCTCCACGCCCATCAGCTTGAAGACCCGCATGGGCAGCGTGATCTGAGGAACACGAGGTCATGTGAACACATGCACTCACTACAGTGACCCACCACCACCGCAGCAAGAAGACCAAGACCCCCAGGGCTCAGGGACAGTTTTATCCCACAAGCTTTACAACTGTTTAATTCCTGATCTCAGTAAATAATCAGGGCCGTCCCTCCCTACAGGCCGATCATGCCAACCCAAGGTCGCTTAGTGAAGTGTCATGACATTTGTTGATAGCATTGTTTACAGTCCACATATTCATATATTATTACAATAATTGTATTCCTCTGCAAGTTATTTTACTTTGTGTTCATCTTATTCTATTTGACATGTACTGTATATAGTTGACCTAATACTGCATTTTTCTCGTGGCACTATTTTCTTTATATCTTAGGTATATTGTTTGTTGCACTGTTGGATTTTGAATGCCATCATCTGTTTCTAAATCTGCAAGTCAAGCAGTCGACAGTACGCAGAATTTTACAGATGATCTCTGGGAAATCTCACATAAAATAACCCATACACAGAATACCTACATTTAAATAGCCAATTTATTTAAATGGTGTGAAATAAGGAGTAGCCTGTCACTGTAAAACTGATAAAGAGTTTTGATACAAGAATTTAAAATGATCAATGTGTCCTTTGAGGGACATGTGTTCAGTACAAGATTCATGGTACTGAATACTTGACTTGAGTATAATGATTTACATTACTTCATACCTCTACTCCACTATATTTCATAGGGAAAAATAGGTAAGAAACAACATATGATTAATTTAAACAATATCATTTGTTAAATACTGAACCAGTGGCTGGTCTGGGAGTTTTTGAGATTTTTCCCTCAAAATCTTTCTGATTCAATAACTGTTTGAATCCCAAATAAATGCAATATTTCACCTAAAAATATCAAAGATCATTTAAAAGTCCAAAATGTTATTTTTAATTTGCGTTGCAGAACATTCGTTTTTCTTCCTTTCTCCCCCATTCATCACCTCACCACCCCTATTGTGTGCCTCTTTCGTGGTGTTGGAAACCACTGGACTGCCGAACTTTCCATTTTAAAATGTGCTCAACAAGTTATTTTGCTTCTGATACTTTTAGTACATGTGGATCAAAATGATTCTGTCTTTTACTTTCAGGAAGCTGTTTTAAATGACATACTTTTAATGTATTGGCGTACTTATACACTGTGGTATAGGAACTTTATAAAACAAACTCACCTTCTGGATGGGGTATCCCTCGTACAGGTGGAAGCGACCCTGCATGCAAACACACGGCTTCCCTTTTAGCGTTCCAAACACCAGGCGACCAGCATGACCATCCACTGTAACACACACACACACACACACACACACACACACACACACACACACACACACACACACACACACACACACACACACACACACACACACACACACACACACACACACATGAGAGTACCAGCTGTGCATACCTGTGCTCTTGGGAAAGTTGGGAATGTCGCAGTACATGAAAAACTGCGGGTCCTTCAGCATCTCAGCCAGCCCCCCCAGGCCTGAGCCGCACACGATCCCCACAGTTGGCCGCACCTGCGTGTTGGACAGCAGCCAATCAGCTGTCGCCTTGCACTCTTCATAGCTCTCACTGAGGAGGCAGAAAAACAATGGTAATTTACTTATGTACTAAACCTTTGTATCAACAAAGCTTGAGCAGTTTTCAACACATGAGACTGACATCACTGACATCAGTGATGTCTTCATTTCACATCGTGCACAGTCATACTGCATTCAATAACAACTAAACAACAAAGAGGGATATGTGATTCAACAGGAGTCATTTGGGAAGGGGGGGGGGCATCCTGTACAGCCACTGACTGGAAGT
>NW_011351097.1:0-3765 GCF_000735185.1 Notothenia coriiceps | reverse complement strand
TGTGTGCCTTGAAAGTTTATCAAATGTTAAGAGAATATTAGTGAAGTGCATTTCTGGCATTCTTTACCGCAATTTGTTGTTGTTTATAAGCTTTTATATACACAATACAAATAACTGCAACAATTTTTAAAGCAAAAATACCAAATGATTCCCAGTTTAAGCATCTCTGTTGCAGATTTCACTTTTTTGTGGAACTGGGGTTTTGAGCGCTGTTTGCAAACATAATAAGATGCACTAAGTTGTAAAAAATAACTATTATGAAAAGAAAAATGTATTATAAAGCGGACAAATAAGAAAAAACGTTTAGGAGAAATGTAAATATATAAAAAAGGTAATACAATAAGACAATTTAATAATATAAATAACATATGTGCAGTATATCAGAATTTAAAGTGGAAGAGCTGTGACGTTTTTAAAGAGGAGAAATGTGCAAAATATACAGTGTGTAATGTTTACAGTATGGAGTGTGGAAAGCGATAATGTAACGCATAGTGTCAAAAGAGTCTGTTCCAGTGGGGCTCCTGAGCTTTATTTATCATATGCTATTTTAATGAAACCTCTCAGTTTGTGTCTTTATCTTATTTTGAATGTGTTCTAGTCAGCGGAACTGGAATCACAATGGCAGCCTGTCTCAGTTCTGTGTCATTGTGCAGCTGGCCAATATGTGGCTTGGTCATTCCGCTGAGGTGCACAAATAAAAGTCAAAGCAGCACAAACCGCGACCTCTCTGTGAGTAATAATGGGGGGTAATGGGTTTTTGAAAATGACGTCATGGTGGAGCGCATGTGCAAAGTGTGGGTTGTTCCGTCCTGTCTATGAGCTAAGACTTCCGCGCTATTATTGCGTTACTACTTCATAATAGCACGATTTAACTCTGGAGCGGAAACTAATCTCTTCCGCTTGGTCTAAGACAAATACAATTATTGAAGAGATATAGAAATATTATTCCCAGGAGCGTGAGCGAGTCATCCCGCGCGCTTCTCATGCTTTTTTTTAAATAAGAAGTGTGGGTACATATGCCGTCTGTTTCTTTAGGGATGTGGCAGAAATGTAGCTTTTAGTGATTCATTGAAGTATTCACAGTCTCCACATGTAACCCCCCTTTGTTAAATAAGCGATGGTGATGCATTCAAGGATTAGTAATATTGTAGTAAATATGAACTCACCCACACAAAGACTTGGACACAGACAGCATGATGGAGCAGATACAGTCGGCAGGTTGGTCCGAGTTAAATTGAGCCTCTCTGGTTATCCGGGTTTCCTGATGGAGCCACCGGTTTTTAGGTTGACACTCCCCACTCCCTTACGACGCGGCAGACACATCCTACTTACGTCACAGCCCAACAGGCTCTCATTGGTCGAGACGCAGGCGTTGTTCCAATGCGCAGCTGATGCGCTCGGAACTGTACACCATGTAATGAGGCGTTCAGGAGTTCCCCCCAAAACAAGAGGGACGGTTATGTCTGGAAAGGAAATGATGACAAATGAACACGAGGGATAGAGCACATTTTAAACACATGAATAAAACAGGTTGAAGTGATGGTTACAAATATAACCCATTCAAAACTGAAATTAATTAATAAGAAGAACCTCAAAGAAAAAACAAATAAGATTAAAGTCAGGATATGTTATAACTAAATACAAATATTAAATTAAAAAAAACACAGTTAAATGAAGATGAGTCTATCACAGTAAAACTGGCTGATAGTCTTATGATACAATTATTTAAATGATAAGACAATGTGTCCCAAAAGAGGAAAATTACAAAATTAATAAGCAATGTTAAGATACTTAGTGCAATAGTGTACAAAGACAATACAATATTTCTAAGTGCTGATGTTTTGATATTGTATAAAACATTTTAATATACTTTAAAGCTTGTATATGTTATAGGTTTGTCCTCCATGTTAAGAGCAGATTGGCTTAAGTGCAAATCTTCATGATTACAATAACGCAAATATAGCTTATACAAAACAATAAAAAGTCAAAACACACGTAAGCTAAAACATATCGAGTTGTTGTTACTGTGCACTTCTGAAATCAGACACTTCAGTAACATCACTTATTATGTCTCCCCTTTTACTCTGTTTATTTGGTTATTCAGCCAACGTAACCGCTGAACTGTATTAACTGTATAATTTCCTACAGTACTTGAAAGCCGCATGCCGGTTCTTTTTTCTTTACATTCACAACGTGGTCGTGTTGCCTCTGATGCTGATGCAATCTCCCAGTAGGAGACAAAAAAAAAGGAAGCAATTAAATCTGTTTCAACCTCAAGTCTGGTGATTCACTGCTCACTTCTAATAATAACATATGAATACATATTTCTTCGAAAGCTGTGTACAGATTTGATTTGTTATTGAAAGTAAGGGAATGTAAAAACCACTACTATATCAAAGCAAGTATACAGTGCATTTCAGAAGATATTTTGAACAATGTTAGTTTGAAAATCATGAATTTACTAATAAATGAATCTCTTTCCACTTTCAATGAAACAAATGTCTAATTTAGATAGAAATGACCTTGAGTGATTACAAAATGAATACTTCTGGTACATTTTAAGTACACATTATTAACACATTTTTACAAGTGACGTTTTTAATGTAGGACTTTTGATACTTCGTTTTTTGTTTTCAATACTTCTTCCACAACTTCACACAAGCACATGATTAGCACTGCTCAGAGGAATGTCCCATTAAACACACGAGTGGCAACAGAGAAGTGCTTCCAGATATGAACCCAATAACACTTACATTAGACATTCAAGTGCTGGGTGGAAACAAAGAAAGCACAAACAAGATTGTTTTACAAAATAATTATAATGTACTGCAAGTAATGTAGTGTAAGATGCAGTTAAAAGCTCGGGGGAAAAGTCATTTCATCCTTAACTGATTACTTTAAAAGGACGGTATGGCTGAAAAGGTAAAATGGTGAGAAATGTGATGGTTTCATTCAAAGTAAAACCTTTTTGCTCCCGTGGGACGGAGGAAGTGCTCCAGCAATTTATAGTCATCCTCTCAGGTGATGACATTTACTCAGTGGAGGTTTGACATATTGGATATTGGGTATGTGCTCAGTACATTACATTAGTACATTTTAGCCTGATAGTGCTACACAAATAAACATGGCAGGGACTACACACATCACAATTTATCATTTTGAGATCATCTATGTTCATAACACTCGCCGTGGCAAATTTGACATCATTGTAGTGCCAACAAAAGGCTGAAATTAAATCATCAAGCGTTTTGAATTAAATGCCAATATGTATTGAGACGTCTTGCTCGAACTCAAAGTGTGGACATTAAGACAGATTGAGTAATAGATGGATAGAAGGACAGAGTGTTCCTGTGTGCATGTAAGTATCAGTGTTCAAAGTAATAGCCATCAGATCATTTAGAGTAAAATGAACAATGCCATAATGTAAAAGTAACCCAAGAGGACGTTTTGTATTCACAATGGTCTTAAGGCTACAGATGTATTAGCACCAAATCATTCTAAAAAAAAACCTTGTCATACAGAATGTTCTTCTTGATATGGCTGTTTGTATTTTATATTATGAATCATTATATTCACTTAATGTATTTGTTTGTCTGTTAAAGGCTTTAAATATATTGAAATTATATTAAAATACAGTACTTAAACAAATGTTCTGGCTTGTTTTCTACCGCTGGAATGTGTGTGTGTGTGTGTGTGTGTGTGTGTGTGTGTGTGTGTGTGTGTGTGTGTGTGTGTGTGTTTTGTTTGAAGTAACTGCTGTGATAG
>NW_011351096.1:0-4961 GCF_000735185.1 Notothenia coriiceps | reverse complement strand
TCCTCCTTACCAAAGCTGAGCCTTGACTGACGTATTCTTTTCATTATATCTGAGTCAGTGTGAAAAGAAAACAATACAATGTTATATCTTCAATGTTTTACTCAAATTGAAATGAAAGAAAAGCATTACAACGTTTGTTAAAAGGTAATCCTTCTGACTTGGATGAATGTAATTCACTTTAGCTCTCTAGCTAGTTTATTCACGCTATTTAAACCAGAGTGTAGCCTATAGCTGCAATATAAGTTAGTGTGCATGTTGTCGGACGTCCACTGACTAACGTAGAGCGTTCACACAGGATCTGCTGGTCCTGATGTCCTGATGAACAGAAACACAAGCAGCCGCTGGACTCAGATCTCTAGATACCTCTTCACTCCTTCGCTGCTCCGGTTCAAGTCCGGGCTGCGGAGGTTTCTCGATACATGTCGTCTTCTTCTGTCTGCTTTAATCGAGGCTACGTAGTTATGCAGCGTCCCCATCGTCAGTAAGTGGAAGTACTACAAAGAATCCCTTTTAGTGCAATTATTTCACAAGTTTAGTATACACAGCTCGGACCTCGGTGAACTCAATGGTGGATACGGCCCTGTGCACGTGCACGGTGTGGCATGACCACCAAAACAGAAAGATATGGACACAAGATGTGTGCAAATGTATTTAGTTTCCTATCCATGTGCACATGATTTAAATGGTGGGGGGGGACCTAACCTCCTCTAGGGGGGGCCTCACCTCCTCTAGGGGGGTCTGGGGGCATGCACCCCGGGAAGATGTGTTTTTAAATATTGAAGTTACAAGCATCAATCTGGTGCACTTTGAGAGCAACATGAAGAGATCTATGGATACATCTCTCAACACCCAGATGAAACAGAACTGGAAGCAGATTTATTTTTCTTTATGGATATTTTGCAAATCACTCTCCTTTCAAACTGTATTCTTGTTTATTAACAATAACTTTTTTTTACTGTCATATAGTATTTTATACCTGTTTACTTTATTCTCTTATTTTTCTATAACTATAATGATCATATAAAGATGTGCCTTTACCTCACTGGTTGGAGAAAAAGCTTCTTATATTCGTTAGCATAGCTAGCTAACCAGATGCTAATAACAACAAAGTTATTGACTGTATGATCAGTATGACAGATGAACAGATCGCCACTGGGCTTTCAACTAAAGACACAGCCACGCAGAAACAGCGGCATGTGTACGGCTCCTTATGGGTACTGCAATTTGTGAAGTGCCGGAGAGGCGTTCTGGTGCTCTCCGTCAGAACTGCACCCCTGTCAGACGAGACATATACCACCTGATGACACGTTAGGCTCGTGTTGTGTTCAAGGACCCTGACCTTGGCCAGGAAAAACAGGCACTCGCTTCTTTATTTTTTTTGCGGTCTAGATTTCTTTAATTTTTTCTTTTTTGCCTGTGTTTATACATTACCTTGAGGGCCGTAGCAAATGGTCTCGCGGTCCGTATACGGCCCGGAGGCCGGAGGTTCCCCACCCCTGCCTTAGAGGCATTTCTTGTGATTTGGGGCTATAATCGGTTTGATTTGATTTATATAATGAATGGTATTTGATATCTACATTTTCAACACACTGCCTTCTTCCCTCCCCTCTGATTCAGGAGTTCCTCTGGGAGAATATAAGGTCTCTTTCTTCCTCCTGACAGCTTCCTTCATCTTCATCTTCATGTCTAAATGTTTGTTGGCTTGCCACCTTAACAAACTGCAGCCTCCAAACGGACAGCTTTGAAGTCTGAAACGCTAAATGTGTCAGCTCAACAAGAGAGGACACTTTCTGCTGCAGAGACACGCTTTAAAATAGTTTGAACTCAATCTAAATCTGATCTGAGAACAGAGGGAGAGGGAACCGGCAGAAAATCTTTACACTGCAGTAGCGTTTGCAAAAATACGGATTTTTCAATACAAATCCTTTCAAAATCTTCTAAAAATGGTTCTCGTTGCTGGCGTCCAATGCATATAAAACATGTGACGTTACAAAACATCTTTAGGTCACAGTGATATAAAGTAATTACCTCCATTTGTTGCATGATATTTGTACAACATCTAAGCCGAGACACGCTTTAAAATAGTTTTACTAAATATAAATGTGACCCGAGACCAGAGGGAGAGGAAACCGGCAGAAAATCATTATAGTGTTTGCAAAAATACGGATTTTTCAGTACAAATTAACTCGAAATCGTCTAAAAGTTGTTCTCGTCGCTGGCGTCCAATGCATATAAAACACGTGACGTTACAACAAATCTTTAAGTTACACTTATATAAAGTAAGTAGCTCCATTTGTACTGAAATCTGAATCATTACACTGGAAATATACAGATTTTTTTCCAAACAAATCAATTGCAAAAACTCAATCAGAAAGCCATTGACTTCCAGAACCAGGGGACAGGAAGGACTCCCTCCGTGACCCTTTCCCCCCCCCTCGCCCATCCTCTCCTGTTTTTGGTGTTGCAAATAAAGTGCCGTGATTTTTGGAAACTTTGAGCGTCTTTCTTTGAACTTTCCTGTTGCGGTATCTGATAGGCCAGGGGTGTCAAACTCAAGGCCCGGGGTCCAAATCCAGCCCGTGACTTCATTTGCTGTGGCCCACAACAGCTCTGAAAGAATATAATATGTTTATTATACGGTTACATGGCGATTTACAGAAGCACCTTGCCCATAAACTACATGTCCCACAATGCATCTCAAATTGGAATTCTATCTTAGAATTTGACTTTTTTTTCAAAATGTCACTTTTTTTTTGTGACTTGTTTTCTTAAGAATTCGGCTTTTCTTTTTAAATCATTTTGTGACGTGCACACTGAAGAGACTTGCAATTATTTGCCCTAGACTTCTGCTTTCAGACGTAGTTAATTATGACGTTATTACCCTATCCCATAATAATCCAATGCAGAGGCAATAATGTAAAATAATACATTATTTTATATATATGATATATTTATGTATGTATTTATATATAGTCTTAAAGTTAGAACCGGCCCTTTGAGTGCAACCATGATGCTGATGTGGCCCGTGATGAAATTGAGTTTGACCCCCCCGTGATAGGCTGTTGAACATGTGTGTGCATATAACATATAATTAATATTGTTGTTTATCTAAATTATGAATCCCAGTATTGTGAAGAGTCTGGAGGGTTTTTGAAACCTGCTGAAGATTTACAGAAGCTGTTTTAGTCTCTTGTGACGGTCTTGATTGTTTCCAGAGCACAAACTGAGTTCAAGGTACAAAAGAAAAAGCATAAAAAGTCAAAATAAAATGTTAATTATTCAAACTAAAGCCATGTTGTTTGGATGTGTTGCTTCTAGACTATGCACGTCATTAAAGTAAGCTAAACAGACGCTAGAGCATTTCTACCAGAGCTCTCACTGTGTGTGTGTGTGTGTGTGTGTGTGTGTGTGTGTGTGTGTGTGTGAGAGATGTCGAAAGGAAAAATAACATCCAGATGGCTGTCAGGTATTCTTCCAGGCTACGCTTTCACAGAGCTGACAGCATGTAACAACATCACCTCCACACACACACACACACACACACACACACACACACACACACACACACACACACACACACACACACACACACTAAATAGAACCCTAGAGGGAAGGGAATAACCCCAAAAGCAGAATAGTGCCTCTAACTCGTTCTTTGTAGCTCATAAAAACACCAAAGTCGGATTCAGAAAGTTCCCAGCTTGGAGGAGGAGCACCTGAATGCACCATTTGCCTTGGTTATAAATATAACTGTCACAAATTGTGTAATTTCACGGTTTTAATGAGCAGAAAGCCTGCAACGTGATTTAGTTTATGATGTATCAATCATATCTGTATATAGATTAAAAGGCCCGGTGTAATTATTATGACTCTTATTTTAATTAATTTAAAAAGGGATATGCAGCCGGGAAACACCGGGAGGTGGACGACACGACATTTGAGTTGTTCTCCCCCTCCCGAAGATACCTCCAGAACAGAGAAAGCTGCAGCCTCACTTTAAACTTCCTCTTAAAGAACGCTTCAGATCTTTCTTCTGTTTTCAAATTGTTTCAAAAGACTCGGAAGAACATTTTTCTTTAATCCAAAGTCTTCAAACTTATTTTTCTCTTTAGACATTTCCGCGAGATTCAATTTCCATCTCATTTTCCTTTTTCTTAATGGTCCTAACAACTATTCTTAGATTCATGTCACATCCCCGCAGAATACATATTCTCATAGCTTAGATTGTCCTGAAAAGGAACATGGCCATTACGTGGTGGTGCCGTAAGAGGTTGTGATTATACAAGCATTTTTACAGAAGGACACAATTTGAGGCAAGCATGGAAAAGGGCTAGATGGCTCCTATCATGTGTTCAGATGGAGAAACTGCTCTGGATAGCAGAAACACAGCTGTGCACACATGAGGTGAAGAACTGCCCTTAAGAGACCTTTCTTATTGCAGGCACTTTGACTCAGAGGCTTGAAATATACACACCGTTAATTCAGCAGCTGTCAATAAGACGGACATGTTTCAGAGTGACGAGCTTCTTCAAGGTTTTCTGTCCATGCACGGCAGCAGAGAATTATTTCCTGTCACACTGCGAGCGCTCCACCACTGTTGTCGGATGATCCATTTAATACGAACAAACTACAAGGAATGAAGCTGCAAGTGTGTGGGAATTAAAGGATTTACTACGTTGTGATTTATTTCCAACAGGGTGTCAGTCTAACTGGCTGAGCAGAGCGTATCCTATTTACAGGCTTTAGCAGCAGATCTCTACTAAAGCTCCTCAGTGGAGCCTTTGCTCATCAGCAACGAATAAAACACTTTCTAAAGTCTGGATGCAACCACTTAATATATCTAAGGTTTACCCGTGCTTTAAAGACACAACTCATTATAAGTAGAGATGTCCCGATCCGATCCCGTGATCGGGGATCGGAGCCGATCACGTGATTTTCAAAAGATCGGAATCGGGATTTAA
>NW_011351095.1:0-3648 GCF_000735185.1 Notothenia coriiceps | reverse complement strand
ATGACTTCTAGACTATTCTGCACTATTTCTATTATGTTCTATTTTTATTTACTTTCACTATTTGATTTGTTTTATTGTGTTGCATTGTGGGAGGAGCCTGTGGCCTAAGATGTTCATTGTCATAACTACACTATAGCTATGTACACATGACAATACAAGCCTTGAATCTTTAGGTGGAGGGAGAACAGCAGACGGCACTATGACCTCCCTGCAGTCCACCATGAGCTCAGTGTCCACTCTCTCTGAGGTCAGCGTGATGTCAGAGGGCAGCGCCTGTGACTCGGAGCCACAGCCCGGCGCCTCGCTCCAAATTGGGGACAACGTGTCTGAAGTTGACGGCAGTGAATCGGGAATAAGGCCGGGGAACGATGGCAACGACAGCGACAGCTCGTCTTACAGCAGCGTGTCGACCAGAGGGCAGTTCAGGACGCTCTCTGCCGCAGTGGAGAGGCAGCGGGGGGGCTACACGGTGCAGGGGAGGGAGATCGCTGCTGAAGCCATGGGTCAGTTCCCCTCGCTGCAGGAGGTGCTGCAGGCGGCCAGCGACGAGCAGCACCTCCTGGAGCTGGAGCAGGGAGACGGAGCGGAGCCGCGCAGCCGCAGGGACAGCTTCTCCAGCAGGTATACGGCAACAACAAATCAAATGGGATTTATGCAGCCAAAAATCACACATTTTTCTCAGGGGGCTTTACACTGTGTCAGCATCAGAGATAGATCCTTATATATATATAAATGTATTTATTAGGATAAACCCCTTGAGATGCACCGTCTCGTTTTCAAGGGGGTCCCGACCAAAACAAAAGCTTGACAAACAAACAGGACAAACCACGTACATTACAATTATTACAATTTGATAGAAAGAAGTGTCCAATAGATCAGTTTCATCGATAACAAGAGCACCTTAAACCCTTGAGATTCCATAAACTCTATGTAATAGGGTTTAGGGATGTTAACTCAACATTACATTCAAACAATGCTTACTGAGATCTGCAGTTTAGTATTGCCTGTAACTTAGAGAGCTTAACCATTTGTTACTGTAGATTACAGATTGAAAGTGAATGTGTTTATTAGTTGACTTGTCTCTTGAGTACTCGTGTGTTTAATATTTGTTGCAGTGTTTCTCTGGAGAGCTCAGTGATGGGCCATGATGAGATGCTGCAGGTGTTGAAGGAGAAGATGAGGCTGGAGGGTCAGCTGGAGTCTTTGTCATCTGAGGCCAATCAGGTACAATCACTGATTGATTTCTCTACCAATATTTTCCATATTCTTTCACAAATTACCTTTCCACACATATTATGTACCAGGGTTTCCGTTAGCCGCTAATTACCGGTTTTTAGCTGGTAACATTTATTAAAAACCGGTAAATTCAAAACCTGCCGGTCAAAATGTCCGATGCTCCGATCGATTGGCCGCCGATCATTATCGGCCGATATTCACTCTTAATAGTTTGATCTGTGCTCTCTATAAAGGCCGATCAGGAGAGCTGGATCTGATCGATATGGACATAAACGCGAGTGAAGTATAACCGGACGCGAGAGAGAGATCAGATCAGCTGCTCCATAATCACCTGAAGCCCCGCCCACTGTTTAGCGCGCTGCATGAGAAACTGGCTGTCAGGAGAGAGAGGGAGGGAGGAAAAGAGAGGATCCGTTTCTCCCGTGTTATTATTCAAAGTTAATGTAAACTTTTGAATAATATACTTCATCTACTACAAGTAGTTTCTTTGAATGTAATAATGATGTTGTTTGTTGAATCATTTATTGAAAAATGAATCTGAATTTTTCGATCTGTTACGATTATAAACTGAAGCAATATAAAAATGACTCCCATTAACTGAGTTTTAAACATCAGCATATCCGGTCCTAGTCCGGTAATTACCTGCTAACGGAACCTCTGCTACACAATTCTTATTATTATTGAAACATGACCGGTAAGTTTCAAATGTGTCCGGTAAAATAAATTCTGTCCGGACGTTTGACCGGCGAGAAAAAACCCTAGCGGAAACCCTGTTATGTACAGGATTGGACAAATGAACTTGTCCAAACTGAAAAAATGTGATTATTCTGTGACAAATTGGTAGTAAAAAGCTACTTTAAGCTTTCTGTATGCCTATATTTGGATGGTAAATTGATAAATACAACTATATTTACAATTCTTGACCCTCCACGCCATCATTTTCAAATCCAATGTAAATGCTTACCCTAATCCAAATCAAACCTTGTTTACTGTTAAATTCGAACCAAAAAGAAATCTAAGGAAACCCCATTAACTATAACAATAATGTTATATATGAATAATGGATACATGAATGTCCACTTGGAACCTTTCTATAATTTGTTTGTAGTATATGTTGTTTCATACATTAAAGTCTCTTACGTTAGCATTTGCATAAACACTGCTGATGACAACTAGGTTAATGTTGTAATATATTGTGTACCATGCTCGACTGCGCTTCTAAATTCTCGTTGCTGATACTAAATGGGAAGTCAAGCCCATAAATAAATGTTCGAAACTAAACCAAATGGCTGTTAATTGACCTATCAAGGTGATACTTTATTGGAAAACTAAAATGATTGGCCGTAACCCTGACCTCGCTGTCTTTTTGCTCCAGGCTCTCAAGGAGAAGACGGAGCTTCAGGCTCAGCTGGCTACGGTGAACGCTCAGCTGCAGGCGAAGAAGGCGGAGTCTCAGCTCAGCCAGGAGAAGCAGAGCACCCTCACTGCAGAGGTCAGCACACTGAGGCAGAACTCCACCCAGCTGGAGAGGGCCATGGTGGAGCTCCAGGGAAGTCTGGAGGGCAAGAACGCCAGCCTGACGTCTCTCAGCAACGACCTGAAGGTGGCTGAAGACCAATACAACCGGCTGATGGGGAAGGTGGAGGAGATGCAAAACACTGTGACCTCAAGAGACAACACAGGTGAGTGACGGAGACCCAGAGAGCTGAGGGTAACAATTAGGGATGTCCCGATCACCTTTTTTTGCTCCCGATCCGATTCCGATCATTTGATTTTGACAATTTGCCGATACCGATTTTTCCCGATCCGATCTTTATGCAATGCATTAAGAGGAAAAAAAGCATTCAAGTTGTCCCTTAAGGTTATTTTTTTATTTAAATTGGATATTCTATCCAACATGGATATAGCTTCTTTCTTTCACAGCAGCATTGGATCAGTTCAGTTGTGCAGCATTGGATCAAAACAAAATAAAGCTTATCAGTACTCGTTAGCTTACTGCTACAATTAGACACTGCGCCCTGCCCACTCTGTTGCCAGATTTGAGAGAAATAAGCAACCAGGTCTATGAAAACAAGCCCCAAAGAAGCAACACATACATGATGTTCTGTAATTTGAAACCAAAACTAAGGCCTCAGGATGACTTTAAGACTTGAACATGGTCATTTTTGTATTGTAACATTGAATACAAAATTAAAACATATAAATAAAATTTAAAAATAAAATAAAATCCCGATCCCCGATTTTTTTCTCCCGATTCCGATCTTTTGAAAATCACGTGATCGGCTCCGATCCCCGATCACGTGATCGGATCGGGACATCTCTAACTATAATTATACAATACAATTATCAGTGATATTTTTCTGAGATAATTCTTTTGACTTGAGCACTTACTGCCGGTATGTAAATATACAA
>NW_011351094.1:0-2937 GCF_000735185.1 Notothenia coriiceps | reverse complement strand
CTTGCACTTGTTCTAAGCTGCTGCTGATAGTGCTTGTAGCAGCGCTGCTGCCAAAAAGGTCTGTCAATTTGAGACATTTATATGCTTCACCTGCGAGTGACTTCACCTTTTTTTCTCTTGCCTTCTCGGCCCAACCTTTTTCTTTTCGTTTTCTTTGATTTTTATCCATGTTTTTTCATTCTCCCTGTCTGCCGCGGCATCTAATCCCTTCTCTTCGTGTGGCCGGTCTTTTTTCTTCTTCGTGTGTGATTATTTGACAGATAAGAACCACACAACTGCATTAGCGGCCGCTGTCGCCCTCTGTCGGCCGTCAGCGCCACTTAAATGATGATGTTAAAATAAAAAATGTTTAAAGGGCCGGCCGGCCGTCAACGGCCCTTGACGACCGGCCGTTCTGTGGTTCTCCAGATTCTACAGATGGCCAGTCCGCCCCTGTTCTTGAGCCATACACTGTATTGAGATCTTATCCATTGTATCTTTGTCTTGTGATTTTTGACTGAAAGGGCAAAAGGCTAGACCTACTTTGGTTGAACTATGTGGCTCCGTCCCTGCTTTTGACAAATAGGTGTGCGATTTGACATGCCAGATTGACTGAAAATTCTAAATATTGGTCATGTTGGTAGGATTGGGTAGGCGTGGTGCTACTTGTTGGTATGGGGGTGGGGGGGGCCATGAGTGCTCAGTGCCCAGGGGCCCCTGGAGGTACTAATCTGGCCTTGATTGAGAGCCTATGCTACAATCATTCTAATATTACAATTTGAAGGTGGGTAAAGTCCTTACATTTGTTGAAAAGTGAATCAGTTGAAGGTTTTGTATTTTCTGTAGCCCTCTCTAAACGGTAAAGTGATTCTTGTTAGAGATTTTTTCTGTTGCTAATTTCCCTTAATTGGCCCGAAAGCATGGGCTTTTGGGAGCTAAACGACCTGTAGCCATTAAGAGCAGAGGAAAAAGGGTAAACACATCCAGCACTGAGCTTCCTAAGTGAGTATGGTCGCTATTTAATAAATTATATATTTAAAAAAAAGAGCTTCATAGTTTGCACATTTGTATATCTTTTGTTTATTCTTTCAGTAGGTTAGTCTATTATAATGTATTCTATTTACCATTTTAACTAAACTTTGCTGTATATCTTCCCAATACAGTAATCTTGTTTCTTGTGATTTTTTACTGACGTTATAAATGTTACGCTATATTAAAAGTATTTACAATGTTCACTGAGAGGGAAAGTGGACCAACTTGTGATTATCTGGGTGGTAACTTCCTGATGGCTAAATGAAGGCTTTTTACCATGTTCTTCATCTTAGATTTGTAGCATTCTGACATTTTCTGATCAGAATCAAACAAAAGGTATATTAACTAAAGTATTGGTGCAAACTGAAATGTGGGGATTGATGAAGGCACCAAGTCTGTGATTGATAAGCTATTAAAATTAATTATTTGTAGGCCAGTAACATCCTTACCAAATATCATGTCAATCCTTTTCAAACCATGAAATCAAGACTAGTTCAGGAACATATTGAGAATGAATATTTTATCATGCGTTAATGTCATAACAAAAAGCATTAAGTGGATTTTTTCCCATCTTTGATCTCATACCTGTAATACATTTCCCAACTCCTCGAGACCACCTCCTGATTAAAGTGAAGCCGTTCTGGTTCTCCTAGAAGCTGGCAGCAACATCAAGCTTTAGCTGGATCATCTGAAAAGCAGCTACTTCAAATATTTGCAGCTGTGACCGCATTTTGAAACTGAAACAAAAATGCGTTATAAATTCAGACCCAACATAAAAACACAGGAGGCTCATGAGAACTGCTGACCTCAGTCCAAAATGCAGTTTACTGTATCTGTGAGAGGGAACTGAATGTCTCTCCACCGCTCCACTCTCTTGCCACTTCGCCCGTAGATGTGATATCTAGTGAAAGGTCATGAAATGGAGTAGGCAGGTGTGGTGTTAGTGCTGCCACTTCAGTGTGTATGTACAACTGGATTCAGTCATAAACCAGAAATAAGAGATCAAGGCATGTCTACATCGAATCTGTGAACAAGTGAACTCTAATATAGACTAAGCAGAGATGTTTGAGGATTGATTTAGCAATTTCCATTTTGTATTTGGAACTATTTTTGTTAGTATTTTAGTTTTGATGGACACAATAGAGTAAGGCTGGTTTACATTTAGTTTGACACATTTCAGTTATAACAAAATTGAAGTTATTGCATTTGTTCCCACAGTTAGGGACTGCACTTGTATCTAACCTTCAACAAATCTCTCAAGATCAGTCAATTTTGATATGTTTTGACCTGTAAGTTATCAAGTCAATCAACTGCATTACACATTGAACTATTTTAGTTTTACTGTATGGCAAGAGTTGGTACTGTTAACTTGAATAAGGGAGTCAATCAGAGCACATTTTTCTTTTAGATTTACAGGAAAGCTACTGCCTGTGTCCTTCACCACCAAGTGAGAGACACACCACATCAAAAGCATTCTGCAGCCAGCCTGGGCCAGGGGCTGCATCGTGTGTGTGTGTGTGTGTGTGTGTGTGTGTGTGTGTGTGTGTGTGTGTGTGTGTGTGTGTGTACCCACACCTGGTTGCCATGTTGACCTGGTGGACAACACACAGTTTTGTTTGACACAGTTCTGCTCTGGTTTATCAGATGTGGCCCCAAGCAGTTTCAGAATACCATGGCTAGAATAATTGCAGTTCCCATAATAGCAAATATTTCAAAACAAAGCAACTGAAAGATGCACTTCGCTTTAAATGATTCAAATATTGTAGCGTACACTTTCTGATGACTGTGGGCCACTGTGGCGCAGGTGGCAAAGTCAATAGGGACTTGGCTTGGGAACTGGAAGGTCATCAGTTCAAGTCCAAGTGCTACCTAAAAGAAATGACTGCCTGAGCATTTCTCATTCTTTTTTCATTCATTTTTATTCCA
>NW_011351093.1:0-1891 GCF_000735185.1 Notothenia coriiceps | reverse complement strand
GACTCTCAGTGTTTCAAAGCCTCAGGTCAGTGAGAGTGTACAGAGGCCTGTACCATGAATCCAGTTCAACAGACCCTGGATATGTTTGAGTTACCCGGCTCCCCTAATCCAAAGCAACTCGCTAAGCGGTCCTACAACGCTGGTTTCAACTCGGTAACTCAAGCGAGGGTTTCTCTGTCCGACTGAGTGCGCGTTCACATGAAAGGGGCGGGGCTAGCAACAAAAATCTGACTTCTTAGTACAGGCCTCAGGTGTGAGAGAGAGATGCTCACCTGAGTGCCTTCCTGCAGCAGCTCCTCCCATCTGTCAAACAGCCCCCGAGCACGAGAGAGGGCCTTCTGCACCTCTCTGAACGAACACACACACACACACACACACACACACACACACACACACACACACACACACACACACACACACACACACACACACACACACACACCACAGAAAAAGCAGTTTGTCTTTTTGACAGGGTAATATTTATGAAGTATTTATTTATTATTTAGTATCATTAAGATAGGAATGTCCTTCAAAAAAAAAAATGGCATACAGCATGCATGACCTATCTGAGGTACAGTAGCAGTGTCCTTCGTCCTCCTCTCTGACACCTGGCTGTCCCTTTCCTGCTCCTTGTTTAACCACAACAAACAGAAGCTAACAGTTCGCATCCTTCTCTAACTTCACAGCCCTTTGTAAACTGCCTGACAACAGCCCCACGTCTTCCTTTCGTCTTCTCACTAACAGCCAGATGAAACAAAGGCAAATCTCAGAGATGACTCAGAGCGGAAGAGACTCTTTTTTTAGTCTAAACAAACGTAAACAAACTGATTAGCTTGTAGCTCTGATGCTAGTTAGCTACAGCTAGCATTAGCCTTAACTTCGCTAATATAACTTTGTTTTAAATGAAAACACTAACTCGCTATCAGGTTAAGCTTTTAACATGTTATAGAAAAGGGTCAGCTTGACGTTTTGTTGAGTTTAAGGTCTTCATTTGTACATTTCTTACCCTTTCACAACGAAAAATGGGTCTTCTACTGACATGATGCTGAACGTTACTTCCTGTTCTCTTCACGCGCATGCGCACTGTGCAGAAAGAGATCAATAGTTTATATTTATTTAGTTAAACTAAATATCATAATACTCAGTCGTGGATAGTCCGTGTACCTTCGTTTCAATTGTTGTTCTTTCTTAAACCAGTAAACAGGAAAGTAAGGAAGCCTGTTTGCGCCACAGAAAAGGTACAAATGTATCCTGTAAATCCAAATTATGAGATGGTAAACAGAGGTGTAAAGTAACTTAATGGTACTGTATTTAATATTTAATATAGAGGTACTTGTACTTTACTTTAGTATTTACAAGTACTGCTACTTTGTGCTTCTACCCCACCACAGCTCAGAGGTAAATGGTGTACTTCTACTCCACTTCATGTATTTAATACCTTTAGTTACTTTACAGATGTGGATGAATGATGTGAAATATAATCAAGTGTTAAATCAGACTTTAGTTCCACCTGGAGTAAATCCACAAGCTACCCTGCAGTATACAAAGTCATTCAAACTAGCTGCACCTTTACCAGCTTTGAGAACACTTTCATGATCAATCATTATAAAACATATCATATATATTATTCTGAAATGGACCAATCTGCACAAGACTACTTTTACGACTACTTTTACTGTCGCTACTTTCACTATATTTTGATGATAATACTTTTCTACTTTCACTTGAGGAACATTTTGAATGCAGGACTTTTACTGTAACAGAGTATTCCTACACTCTGGTACTTCTACTTTTACTCAAGTACAACATCTGAGTACTTCTACTTTTACTCAAGTACAACATCTGAGTACTTCTACTTTTACTCAAGTACAAGATCTGATTACTTCTACTT
>NW_011351092.1:6597-6934 GCF_000735185.1 Notothenia coriiceps | reverse complement strand
CCCCCCCCCCCCCTTTTCCCTTCCCATTCTGATCTGTATTATGGCATTTTCATTGTGTTTGTTTCCCCCATGATTCCTTTCATCTCCCAGTCTGTCTGGCCTCATATCATTTTTAAAGTGGACCCAAATGCTCCCTGGCACTTGCCAGCATCCACTTCCAGTAAGTCTGAGACATAAATCGAATATTTGAAACAAGACAAATAAATACAAGTGTAACTAGCCTCTTTGAAATGAGCTTAGTAACTTCTGTGTATAATTAGGACATGTGTCTGTGAGCACACGTGTGTGTGTGTGTGTGTGTGTGTGTGTGTGTGTGTGTGTGTGTGTGTGTGTGTGT
>NW_011351092.1:3149-4393 GCF_000735185.1 Notothenia coriiceps | reverse complement strand
ATGATACAATGTTGTTTACATTGCTCATGAGGACAGACCTATGGGACAGACCACCTTATTTGCAGATTCTTGAAATTGTAATTTAATTTGTAATTGATTGTGGATTTTGTATCCAGTTTTCACTTTATGTATCTTTATACAATGTTTACTACTTTGCTTATGAAATTGAATGGTAATTTCATTTGTAAATAGTTACATTCATGTGGATTTATCCAGTTTGCACATTTGTATGCATGCACTTATAGGTGCNCCCTAGAAGGAAGTGTTAGTATTCACCTAGAATAATATAAAACAGCATATAATGTTTTATTATATTGAGATCTGAGAAGCCCGCTTTCTGATTTGATCAAATATGCTGTTTTATATTATTCTAGGTGAATACTAACACTTCCTTCTAGGGGTGCACTGAATGGGAAATTCTTGGCCGAAACCGATACCGAAAATAGGAAACAGTTGGCCGAAAACCGAATGCCGAAAGGCCGAAAATGATTAATAGAAATATATATATATAATGTATACATTTTTTACCATTATTAATTCCAAGTCAAGTGCATTTTCTTTTCTCTGTAGGATAACTACAACAAAGTGCATTCAGAACAAAGCCAAGGTGCTTTAAAACTGCATAAACATCTAGGCCAGTAGGCCTACAACAAAATAGTGTAAATAAAGACTGTAACAGCCAGGCCTTCAACAACAACAAATGCACCTATAAGTGCATGCATACAAATGTGCAAACTGGATAAATCCACATGAATGTAACTATTTACAAATGAAATTACCATTCAATTTCATAAGCAAAGTAGTAAACATTGTATAAAGATACATAAAGTGAAAACTGGATACAAAATCCACAATCAATTACAAATTAAATTACAATTTNCCCTTTTCCCTTCCCATTCTGATCTGTATTATGGCATTTTCATTGTGTTTGTTTCCCCCATGATTCCTTTCATCTCCCAGTCTGTCTGGCCTCATATCATTTTTAAAGTGGACCCAAATGCTCCCTGGCACTTGCCAGCATCCACTTCCAGTAAGTCTGAGACATAAATCGAATATTTGAAACAAGACAAATAAATACAAGTGTAACTAGCCTCTTTGAAATGAGCTTAGTAACTTCTGTGTATAATTAGGACATGTGTCTGTGAGCACACGTGTGTGTGTGTGTGTGTGTGTGTGTGTGTGTGTGTGTGTGTGTGTGTGTGTGTGTGTGTGTGTGTGTGTGTGTGTGTGTGTGTGTGTGTGTG
>NW_011351092.1:0-2992 GCF_000735185.1 Notothenia coriiceps | reverse complement strand
GGGGAGGAGGGAGGAGGGGGGACTAGATGCAAGATGTTAGCAATTGTGTTTGTGTGTCTGCATTAGAGTGCAAATGACTAATTGTTTTTTGTGTGAAATGTTCCAACAGTAAAAGGCTGGAAATGACTGAGGGCCTCCTCATTGACACTAAGGGTCTATTTTCGTGTTAGCAAACCCGAGAGTGACCGCCCTATTCCCCCACACCTCCAATAAGAAAAACATTTGACCAACAAAAACACCACTGTGGGTTGGAATTTATCTTGCTTAGTGTCTCACTGGTCCAATGCTGTCTGGCTACAACCAAATTAGCTTCCAGGAACACAAGAGAATGAGGGATAGAAAAAGACGGAGAGAAGGAACGACATAGTTGGCATTGTGGAAGATGATTCAGAGAAACCAATACATGTCTGGCATCTGTGAATGTCATAATCATGATGAGATGATGGGGCAACCCCTCAATGTTTCCTTCTGTTCTTTGTTTGTGTGTGTTCGGTCTTACACCAGAGTGTGTTTTATGCCAGTGTCGCCAGTGAGTTGGCATATTTGCCCTGTTTATGCGTGGGTATTGTGTCTGGACTGAGTGGTCATTGTATTTCCAGACATGTGGCATGTTCAGTGCTGGGTGATTCACTCCTACCAGCATCTGCTGTCTACCTCTGCAGCCTCTGAGAGGTCTGATTAACACAAAACAGAACTGACCCACCCGGAACTGACCAGATCTGACCGCACCTCCTGAAATAAACCAGGATGAAACCAAGACAGAGGCAAACAATCATCCTTGCTACAAAAACACAAATCACAACTAAGGCAAAAGCATGTTTTATTGGTGTGATTTCTAAAAAGAATGATTTTACTGACCTTACCAGTGTTTTTTGTTATATTTATGGTGGTTTCTCCAGGGACTCATTCTTAAGAACCTCGAACAACACAGACACACAGGCAGCACTCAGAGGAAGCCAAGTCATTTCACTCATCTCAATCAACAGTTTAGGCAGTATTCACTTTGTAAGCCACTCTTTATGCACTGTTCATTTTCAGTAAGGAAAAGGAAAAAAAACATGTCCTCTGCAATTTTCTGTTTGGCAATTGGAGATAAATCTAAAAGTCTTCATTGTGCAATCCTAAAATAATATCTTAGTATGGCAGTTCCATTGGCAATCTCAACTTCCCAGAATGCCACTCCCACAAGCATAGGGAAAACATACTTCCCCTATTTCAAACTGTAATTGTCGTATTACCATAACCATTAAATTGTTTTCTTTGTCACATAATAGTTAACGCCTTAGCAAGTTTCAAACAAAGTGCCTGTCACAAAACCTCTTTCCGAATAGAATCGGTGGGGCTGTCAGACAATTTTGTAATTTTCCGGAACAGGCAATCAAACAATTACGCCTACATCACGCACCGATTGGCCAGCTACCCAGAGGTGTGAGAGTAGGGTTTGAAATTCTCTCTCTCTAGCCTTTTTCTTTCTTTCTTACTTTCCCTCTTCAGGCAACAACTTGTGTCCCTTTCCATGTGTACAACTGTTTGAGCGCAACACTATAAATGCTTTTCAAGAAGAGACCATCACATCAAGACTGAGAAGACATGCTTAAGATGCAGAGCTACTTAGAGAGGGATCAGGGATGCAGACAAGTAGGGTTTAACTGCAGGCTTTTTGCTTTGGCCTTTAAGTGAGCCATAACTGGTAGTAACAGTAAAGTGTGTTTTATCCCTTGTTAATGTTGTAAATACTTAAATAATAAGAACCAGGCAATTGTCTGAGACAGATCAATGTTTTATTATATTGAGATCTGAGAAGCCCGCTTTCTGATTTGATCAAATATGCTGTTTTATATTATTTTAGGTGAATACTAACACTTCCTTCTAGGGGTGCACTGAATGGGAAATTCTTGGCCGAAACCGATACCGAAAATAGGAAACAGTTGGCCGAAAACCGAATGCCGAAAGGCCGAAAATGATTAATAGAAATATATATAATAATGTATACATTTTTTACCATTATTAATTCCAAGTCAAGTGCATTTTCTTTTCTCTGTTGGATAACTACAACAAAGTGC
Organism: Notothenia coriiceps; assembly: GCF_000735185.1. Classification (NCBI taxonomy): domain Eukaryota; kingdom Metazoa; phylum Chordata; class Actinopteri; order Perciformes; family Nototheniidae; genus Notothenia; species Notothenia coriiceps. Next base: position 929 of record NW_011351092.1, on the reverse strand, counting down.
ATTCAGAACAAAGCCAAGGTGCTTTAAAACTGCATAAACATCTAGACCAGGAGGCCTACAACAAAATGGTGTAAATAAAGACTGTAACAGCCAGGCCTTCAACAACAACAAATGCACCTATAAGTGCATGCATACAAATGTGCAAACTGGATAAATCCACATGAATGTAACTATTTACAAATGAAATTACCATTCAATTTCATAAGCAAAGTAGTAAACATTGTATAAAGATACATAAAGTGAAAACTGGATACAAAATCCACAATCAATTACAAATTAAATTACAATTTCAAGAATCTGCAAATAAGGTGGTCTGTCCCATAGGTCTGTCCTCATGAGCAATGTAAACAAACATTGTATCATTTTAGATACCGAAAAGTACAATATATTGAACACTGTCTGCTGTTTCATTTCCCCTAATGGATAACCTGAGATGGTGTGATTATTAACTCCACAATGAAAATGTTCAGGAAGGTATAGGAGTAGAGAATGTAGAACTAGATTAAGCTTATGATAAACCAGGCTTGTCTACTTATTAAGGAAAAGCTTGGGAGGTTTCTTTTTAATGAACATATAGCTTCTTTCTGCTTTATCAGCCATAAGTCTGGTTTTTCCTCTTCTCATCAAGCACATGAGAGGCGAGCGCTGAACAGTCTCTCGCATGTCAGTGCTGGTGATTTGATCTTGACTTCCCGCTATTCTGTACGGGTTGTTTTGATGTTTCCAAGTGTTGGATAATACCGAGTGGTGAAAGTCTTCGCAGTTACACCCCCTTCGAAANACCATCTCAGGTTATCATTAGGGGGAAATGACAGCAGCACAGTGTTCAATATATTGTACTTTCGGTATCTAAATGAGGACAGACCTATGGGACAGACCACCTTATTTGCAGATTCTTGAAATTGTAATTTAATTTGTAATTGATTGTG
>NW_011351091.1:0-6904 GCF_000735185.1 Notothenia coriiceps | reverse complement strand
CCAACACGAGTGATTGTCAGTTCCACTAACCTGCTCATCATCTGCAGGATTTAAACTTTATTAGATAAACAATAAAACACTGTTTCCTGCGATCAAGAGGGAGGGAGGCACCTTGAAGTCTCACAAGGTTGAGCGTCAGAAGGGATAATCAGGTATCTTTAGCACTTTTTCTCCACCTCCAGACACCCAAAATAGGTGACCACCCACTTCTCCTGGGCACTGACCAACCCAAAAAAACATCACCAAATAAAATGTTTACAGGGACCTCCTGGCATGCTGCTGATTTAATTTTAGAACCCTAATGCCTTATGTATCTTAAAAAAAAAGAAAGAAAGTCCACATTTTCCACACGTACATTTCTGAGAGACCTCGACTTTTGATTCCAGGTCATTAAGTCGAGCCGTGGCTTTAAGAGGGGCCCTAAACCACAGGATATCCGTTTAAATTACTAAGCTTCACATGCACATATGTAGGTTAGACAGAAAAAAACAGTTTCTATATGTTAAAGAAACAGTATTTAGTATATTTTCTTCCATCTTGAGTGTAGTTTCCTCCAGTTCTCTCAGGTCACATCCACTGGAGTTTCCGTCTTCGCGTGGGTGTTCAGAGCTGCCGGCTGAGCTTCTGCGCCTGCCTCTCCTTCGCATTGAAGGCATGTTTAGTGTCCTGCAGCTGATCTATAATCTCCTTGGCCTCCTTCATCTCCACAGCGAGCTCGTCGTACTTCTCCACCAGCTCCTGGTTCTCCCTGCGCAGCTCCACCACCAGCTGGCCCAGCTCCTCGCTCTGCTTCCCGCAGTGCACCTTCAGCTGCTCCATCTCCAGCAGCGTCTCCTCCATGCGCTTCACCAGGCTCTCCAGCTTGTCTTTAGACATCTCTGATACGTTCTCAATCTCCTTAGCAGGGCTTTTTCTTCTTCTCTGTGTTGCAAGCAGTAGCTCCTGTGTGTTGCTTTGTTGAGTGTCTGCGATTATGGTAGTGTAATCCTCGATCCCTTACAGGTCTCATGCAGCAGACCTCCCTCCCTGCTCGGTAATCCCCTTAGCAGAAATATCCTGGTGCTCAGGTGTGACACGGAAGCATGCTGAATAAATCCTTTTACACATGCAGGATGACGCTCGTTCACAGGCTGTTGTTCCTATAAATATTTCAATGTAATTCTAAATGTATTCTAATTGTATTGTTTATTTTTAAATGTATTTTATTCTATTTCAATTTAGTTCATTCTTAAATGGAGCTACTGCTACGTAAAGTATAGATTATGCCTCAATTTAATCTGAAGCTGCAAGGCAGTACAAATTAACTAAACACAGTAACATGTGTTTAAGAATAATGTTAGGTACTTATACTTTAGTATTTCTAAATAAATGCATTGTTAGTCAGCACATTTCTAATAACTGGGATTCTTTATCTTGAGTTCAAGCTTCTTTTAGTGCATGTTTTTAATAATCTGATCAGCAGGTGTCTGCAGGAGAAGCTTTAAGGAATAATCTCTGTGGCCGAGCCTCCGCAGGACTCACACGCCAGGATGAGGCCTCGTTAGGTAAGTCACAGTTTGAGGCTAAGCACTCTGGGTAAACTGCCAAACCGTGACACTGTCCCACACCGTCCCCATGACGACAACTAATGCGTGTCCCCGGTGGCGAGCCAGCGGGTCGGCGAGCGAGGGGAATCATCGGCACGCCGAGGAATTCTGACAATGTTCCCACCGCCTGCAGAGAGGCTGCGTCAAAGGAAGCTGCGGGGAGACGATGCCGGACGGACAATAGTGTGGGTTTGTGAGTGACCTTTGACCTCTGCAGGGGGGGAAATAAAGAGAGAGCAGATTTACAGAGGGGAGGTCTCTCATCAAACAGTCTAAAGTTTATGTTTGTCACTCAATGTATTAACTCAAGTGCTTAAAGGGGCCCTATTCGGGTTTTTTCAGGGTTTCCCCTCTCCTGTAGAGTTCTATAGGTTTTAGTGCATGTAAATGGTCTGCAGAGGCTACAATCCCTGTGTCCCATCCAGAGGGAGTTTCTCTCCAACACACTCTCCCCGCCTGAAACGCCTCCATTGGACTCCTTTGTTTACTTCAGGGACATAGTGACATCACTATGTAAAACTTGCGCTTCCATTGACTAGCGCTCCAACACAAGAGGCGCTTTCACACCGCAGTACTTTTCCCACTTTAGTTCCGATATTGTTCCGAAATGTCGCGTTCACAGAAAAAAAAATCCGGAACAAAGATTAGTTCATGAGAACCTTTTTAACCCTTGCTAGAGAGCAGGTACTTTCGTGGGAGAAAAAGGTTCCTATGTCTGATTGGCTGGGCGGATTGCAAACTACGCCCCGTAAAACTCCCAAAAAGTTTTGTGAAGCCGCCATTTTATTATCCTCGCATTAGCATTATTAGCATTAGCCCAGTGTACAAACGCAGATTGAATTATTTATGGCAACACAAAAGAAAACATGGGAGCGGTGGAGATGAGGAGGTGTCGGCGTTCTGGCGATTTACTCGGAAGGCTTCAGTAGAAGGTGCTGGGAGTCCCAGCAGCTTCTACTGAAGCCAGTCCCCAACACCGGGGACTTCCGGACGGGGACTTCGGGTGGCAGTATACGCCGTGAAGTTGTTTGCGGCCTGCCAATAAAACCCAAAGCAGAAGAAGAAGAAGAAGAAGTGACGTCAGCGGCTTCATTTGCCTAATCCTCCCCCTTATTCCGGTGTGAACGCGATCTGAACTTAGTTCATCAGAATGAAAGAGTTCTGATGAACTAAGTTCTGATGAACCTTTGTGGGAAAAGTACTGCGGTGTGAAAGCGGCGCCTATTGTACAGCTAAGGGGTGGGACATCTCTAAACTGGTTGACCAATCACTACAGAGCCGGCCAGCTAACCAATCAGAGCACACTGGGCTCTGGTTTCAGACGGAGGGTGAAAAGAGGTGCTGCAGCACAGGCTGTATGAGAACAATAAAGACCTTTTTAATTAAAGCATGGAGACATGTCCCAGCAGTATTTTAGTTTTACTTCATTGTACTCTATGCAATTACAATTTAGTTAAATATAATCTTATTAAATCTATTTCAATTTTTCACTTTACAATGCAGAGGCCGATGTTGTCGGACAGCTACTGCATATTCATAACACTTTATATTCCTATTTATTTTGCAAGTGAAAGGTTGTTCCTCAAGACAAATAAAATGAAATGTTTCTAAACATTTTGACCTGATATCTAAATGTCGACTGAAATGAATGTGTGGATTAGAGTTGGCAGCATTGTCCCTCCACGTGATGTGTGTAGAGATGGTAACTGCGCTCGCACTAAAAACACCCAGAGTCACCACTTGGCATCAAAACCAAACCAACTATGATGATCACCACTTCTAGTGCGAGGTTTTGTCCACACTGGCAGAAAAAAACACAAATTACAGTCTCGAGAATCTGAGAGCTGCACTTCCATTTAAAACAACATCAACAATGAGTATTTTAACTTTCATTATTTATTAAAAAAACAAAATCTGAATTGAATAACCTTGCATAACACACATATGCATGTGAAGGACAGGAAAAAAAAGGCAGTCACCCGACATATTCCCTAAAAAAAAAGCAAAGTTTCAGAACAGATATTTGTATATATTGTTCCCTTTGTTGATCTCTGCAAGCGTTGCACTCGAGTGAAACAATACAAATCCATCAGTGCAGCTCGTCCTCCATCAATCTGCATTATTTCATTCACATATAAGAAGCAACAACTCCATATCTCATAGAAGACCCTTTTTTAAATGTGGTTTGTTAAAATACACAGTTAACGCTGGATAACTGGAGATTATGTTCACATTCAAGTTCAAACTACATCTCCCTCATTTATCAGCATTCTCTTCTCAAAACACACAGATCTGATGTTAGTTTCACAGACGCTCCTGATCTGTGTAGGAACCGTTACCCCGTGTTTGAAAAAGTACAAAGTTTCTCTTATGCATATTTTGGAAAAAACTACAGTATCTGTGTTTAGTGGAAATAACCATGGTGTTAGGTGTAGCACAGTAGGGGGCGGAGCCTAAAGAGTGAGAGCAGATGATCACAGGTTACTCTGGGCAGGTTGGAGAAAAATTAAATTAAATGTGAGTCAGGGAAAAGAATGAAAAGCACGTTTCTGTCAACAATAACAACAACAACAACTACTACTGAAATGCCCTCGAGCAAGGCACTGGACCTCCAGGCAATCTCGTGTGTGTGTGTGTGTGTGTGTACTTTCCTCCCTCTGCAGGCTGTGACACCAACTGTGATTTAAAGGAATATTTAACCAACAAAATGACAATTTCCCTCACATGCCAGCCTCTGCAGAAAAATACTTTTAATAGTATTTTTTTGTTGAAAGGTCACGTGTTTATGAAGTAGTAAAAACTTGGATTGTACTGCATGGGTTTTGCTTTTCTTAAACGAGGCCATGATTGACTTCATTTCCAGACTTTTCTATGTTGCTTGATTCTTTGTTTACCTTTAAGGCATGAGAGAAAAACTACGATTGAATGATTGAAGTTACAGGCGGGGTTTTGTGATTATTTTGTTGGTGTTCCTTTCGTTTAAAATGAAGGGCAGGAAACACGGTGGAATATTAGAGTCAGTGTCACAAGCACACTGATATCTCAAAGAGAGATACACGGGCTTAAAACGTGATCAGTGCGTCTCTGCGGGTGTGAATCACTCTCAAAGATTTGTTTTTAAAGTGGGAAAACTAAACTCCTTTCAAAAAAGATTCCAACTCAAGATTATATTCATTATCTAGAACGTGTTTGGTCCATTCATCGTTTGGTTGTTTGGTCAGAAACTGTGAATAAGGTCTCAGGTCGATAAAGTCCAAGGTGATGTTTTTAAATATCTCTGTTTTGTCAAAGCTAACTCCAAAGATATTCACTTTCTTATGATATAAAAAAGAGAAAAGGCGGAAATCTCCATATCAGAGAGGCTGAAAACGGAATCTTAGGACAATTTCTAATTACAAATGACTTTAATAATCAATCGATTTAGAAATATTTGGCGATTATCTTTCCGTCGACTATTTGTTACAGATCTATTCTTCTTGTATTTGATTTGACGGATAGTAAATCCACTCTTTCCTGTGAAAAACATCAGTGTAAATCTCTCGGGGTGGGATCGCTCATCCGTCAGCGCTTCTTAACCATTCGTAACGGCGGTGAGGAAAGCACGTGTGGTGACCGACAGCTCGAACACAAACTCCACATCTATCATCAACACCGCAGAGCGTCCGTTACTCAATGAAGGCTTTTTTCTTTCATAGCAGGGTTAGCTTTGGGGGGGGGCTGTAAAGATGAAGATGTTTGATTAAAGTCTTTGAAGGAGATTTCCCTTCGCTCCACAGCTGCCTCTCAGTGTCCCTGAGCAAGGCACCTTCTGTAAAGTTGTAGAAGACTGTGGTTATTATTACTGTTGCTCCAGCAAAGCTTCCCTGGGTAAATAAAAAAATGTGAAGATGAGGTCCCAAGTCGAGCCAGAAATGTCACTTCTTGGTTTTAAAACGCAAATAAAAATGGGGGGGGGTCCTGTCATAGTGGGTTTCTTTCTGGTTAAGGGGCCCCCCGTCATCGCCCTTTTGTTCACCACCCGGCCGGTGACGTTGTGGCCGGAGGAAGTGCGAGGGTGGAGGTTTATCGTGGCGTCGTCCTGCTAAATGTAGAACTGGTGCAGCGCCAGTCTGTCCATGAAGGGCTGCACCAGGTTGTCTGTGGCGAAGTAGAAGACTAGGCCGAAGAAGATGGAGATGGGCAGAGCGGGGAGCGCCTTCTTGAAGATGGCGAGGAGGAGCAGGGTCAGACACAAGCCCTGCGGGGGGGAACAGACAAAACAGAGCTGTTATACAACCAAAGCTTTGTGTCGTCATATGCAGAAAATAGCTTAAAAATAACAGTTTTGAGTCCCTTAAAATTCTAATTTGGCCCAAAATACATCAAAATATTGCTTTTTTTTCTGGTTAACAGCTATTTTTGATCCGATAAATGTCAGAAATGGATTCAGCTTTCTCAATTATTCCCACAACCACTTCGAAACATTTGTATAACTATTGTCTGCATATGCTAATCAATGCAACTTGTGCTAATCATGCTAATCGTGCAAATTGCCAAACATATGCAAGTTAGCATCCGGCAGTGTCTTTGTGTGGGGACCCGTACTAAACATTTTTATCATAAAACTTTGGGGTACTCATCATTTCCGGGTTCCCAATAGGACTCTATGAGCTAGCAACTCGGCTACCACAGAGTAATGTCATGAGACAGAAGCCCTGCGGGGGCACAGGCGAGCAACAACAAAGCCGTTATACAAATCAAGTGCTGGAGGTTTTGCGGTGGCGCGAGTTGGACGCTGAAATAAGAACTCACGATGAGGATGGCCACGAAGCAGGCGAGCGTGGTGTTCCAGTCGCCGCTGGCTGTGGCCGAGGCCTTGCCCACCAGCATGCTGTAGAAGATGAAGTCTCCGAGCCCCAGCTTCACCCCCCCTGAGAGAGAGAGAGAGAGAGACCACAGTCAGGGTGGAGGCTGATTCAGAAACACAGAAACTCACGCCCTCCCACCCGCACAGAGATCTGTACTGTAATTACTGTACAAACAGAAAAAGAGCCCATATTTACCCGGGCTCTCACTCACATGGAACCCGGCAATTGTCGTGAATAATCGCTTCCTAATCTGCGACTAAAAACAGGCTGCAGCCAAACATCTAGTCGCTCTGATTTCACAGAGAGGGCAGCTCATAAAAACACTCCTCAGATGTTTTATGATGTGGTCACACACACACACACACACACACACACACACACACACACACACACACACACACACACACACACACACACACACACACACACACACACACACACACACACACACACACACACACACACACACAC
>NW_011351090.1:0-2416 GCF_000735185.1 Notothenia coriiceps | reverse complement strand
GTCGCCTTCCTGAAAAACAGGAAGTAAGAATTTGAAAAAAGAGTTTGGAATTATGCCTGGGCTAGACAGGAAGTCTCCAGAAACGACTCCATGAGGCTTTCAGAGTAACAATCCTTTATCCAAATGGGAACAAAACTTAAGTATATTTTGTTGGACAACAGAACAATGTGACCTTAGAAAAGAAGAGACCAAGATGTTTAGGATCAAAAATGATGTTATTGATAGGAAAAGCTGCCTTTCATCCAGCATATTCAGGCAGAATAATAGAAGAATTTTAATACAAGTTAATGATCAACACAAATATGGACAAATTATTTTTTACAAAGGCAAAGATGCAGTCTTTCACCAGTTTATCTTTTTAGTTAAAACAAAGAAGACCAATTAAAGTACAGTGGATGTGCCAGAGTCCATATAAGATACGGTATTATTTTAATGGTCAGATCAAGTCTGAAATTTGACTTGCGTCACAGCAGCTCCATTTGCAACATCAACAATGACAGATATTAAGACACAATACAAGAAAGACAAACATTTAACATAACATCGAGATCACTGAGAGAATACCGCTCAAGACCCTTTTGCATCCATTTCACCTGGGATTTAGCTCTGTATTTACTGTTGGAAATCTACATAGGGATCTTTTGTAGTGTGAATGTAAAACGTGTTTAATTGAAGTGTGTGTGTTTGTGTAGGAAGAGTACACCATCCTGAAGGAGCTCTACAGCTTCAAAGGACCGCGCTCCCATGCTGCTGAGGTGAGTCAGTGACTGAGTGAGAGTCATTTTACTGATCTAAAGTCTTCCATGTGTATTCCTTCGAGTAGTTTGGGTAAGTTGGATTATAAATGTTTTTGCTCATCAATTCCCAATCCATTGATGGTATAATGCTGAAGAGATAATTTTCCCATTTATCTTTTACATTGCTAATATTTAATAAAGCTTCTATACTTACTATAGGAGTTCATGGTAATGTTGTTTTCTCTGAAGCTTATTTTGGTCCTTTTTAAGAGTTATACCAAACCTTTTTTTGTGTGTGTTTTCAGGAGGAGCTGGATGAGTGTGTGGATAAGCGTGTCCGTCAGCTGGAGGACCTGGAGGCTGCGTTCGCTGACCTGCTGGAGGATGATGGGGAGGACACAGTGACACGCTGGGCCAGGAACCCCGGGTAATCAACCCTTAGCATTTTAAACTAATGGAATTATTAAAGTGGCACCCCAGTTTTCTTATTATTGGGGATTGTGTCCTCAACCTGTGAAAACTGTCGTTGTTTTTTTCATGTGCACACTTATAATCAGGACTGTGTGTCGGTGTAAAAGCTTCCTAGCCAATAACAACGGCTCTTTTCCAGTGAGCTAGCTTGTGTAGCCTGGGCTAAATATAGTGCTCAATGTTTATCCTCTGCTGTTTTATTGGAGATAATGCTCTGCAGTTTCCTCAGTGGAATGAAAAAAGACGATTGCATGTACACCATACACTGTCACAGGGCTGATAAAGTTCCCCCCTTTTCCCTGGGTCTTGTTCCGGTTTGGAGCCGGTGCCCAATTGAGAACAAGTTGTTTGTGTTTCCACTGCAGCCACTCTTAAGCCCTGAAAAGCCCACTCTTAGCCCTTTTTTTATTTATTTTTTATTTATTCTACTAAAATCATACAAAAACAAAAACGTATAATTCATACACACAAATGAACAAAATTAGTAGAAGCGGAAGGGCTGAAGCATAGCTTATGGGGAGTAGCCCTCCCGTGCATCATCATTAGCATCAATATAATCCATCCATCCATCTTCTCCCGCTTATCCGTGGTCGGGTCGTGGAGGTAGCAGTTACAGCTGAGAGCCCAAAACTTTCCTTTCCCTGGCCACATCAACCAGCTCTGACTGGGGGATCCCAAGGCGCTCCCAGGCCAGCGAAGAGATATAATCCCTCCACCTGGTTCTAGGTCTACTCCTTGGTCTCTTCCCAGCTGGACGTGCCTGGAACACCTCCGTAGGGAGGCGCCCAGGTGGCATCCTAACTAGGTGCCCGAACCACCTCAACTGGCTCCTTTCGACGCGAAGGAGGAGCGGTTCAACTCCGAGTCCCTCCCGGATGACCGAACTTCTCACCTTATCCCTAAGGGAGACACCAGCCACCCTGCGGAGAAAACCCATCTCGGCCGCTTGTACCCGCGATCTCGTTCTTTCGGTCATGACCCATCCTTCATGACCATAGGTGAGGGTAGGAACGAAAATGGCCCGGTAGACAGAGAGCTTTGCCTTCTGGCTCAGCTCCCTTTTCGTCACAACGGTGCGGTAAAGCGACTGCAGTACCGCTCCCGCTGCTCCGATTCTCCTTCCCATCTCACGCTCCATTGTTCCCTCACTCGAGAACAAGACCCCGAGATACTTGAACTCCTTCACTTGGGGTAAGGACTCATTCCCT
>NW_011351089.1:0-3154 GCF_000735185.1 Notothenia coriiceps | reverse complement strand
CGCTGTGTGGACGGGCCGTTAGGTCAGAAGAGCTTTATTTAACAGCTGGTCTTATGTCTGTGACCCCTCATGTTGTTAATTGACAAGCCTGAAACATGCAATTGTCAAGGTTCAGAGGCACATTTTGCAAATCTTAAGATAAGATATACTTTATTGATCCCAAGTTGGAAATGTTTTTGTTACATCAGCATGTGTAACAGTTTTAATATCCAGTGGTGTTTATTTGTTAATCATTTAGTATAATCACACAAATTCTGTGTTTATTGAATAATTTTGTGTTCTTTATTTATTGAATATTCAATACCTGACAAGGTCAGAGATGAAAAACCTGGGTTGCAGGTTCCTCAACAGTGCATTACAAGACATCTATCAATATGTGTCTATACCCCATTAAACTGTCATATTCTGCATATGTCTTATACTATCTACATACATCTTATAAGAGTATAATAAATATGTATAATATCAATTAAAATAATTACTTAAACATACAGTAACATTGCAGGAAAGCAATATATTAGTACTTTGTCAGGCTTAATATGTATACCCCCAAAGCGTATTTCTTATTCAAAAGAAGACCTTAACCTAAAGTATTCTTTAATGTTTAAATAAAGCCTATTAGTGTGTCTGTTTGTGTCTCCTATTAATATCTAATAATAAAAATAATAAAATGCAATAACATGCTTTAACCACTAGGTGTCCCTTTCTATCAGCTTTGCACCATTATGGTGTAAATATACCAATATACCGATTGGATCAAATATAAAAGTCAGCTAAATTAGTATTGATACTGCAAAGAAACTTATATTGTGAAGAGAAATTGAAGATGTTGTTTAATTGTTGATATATTTATGATCCACGTCACATATTCAGTTTTGGCGGCAGCTCTTCCTGTTTGTCTAGAAGTCTTCTCATCAGGGCTCTATAAATAGAGAACTACGGCAGATATGTAATATTTAATGCAGCCGAACCGTATATTACAATGCCGTTATGTGATGACTTTCAAAGAGAAAAGCAAGCACACTCGGAATAAATAAAAAAATATATATATTTTCAAAATGTTTGCGGCTTTCACATCAACAGGAAGACGGTTAACTCAAATGTCCGTACGGAACAATACCCCAACCCATAGATCCGCGGGTGAATAATGTCAATCACCACATTACTCACATCCCTTCACATTTTAATTTTTATTTACATTAAAGTATTTTGTGGGGTCTTCTAAAATGTTTTTAAATATAAACCTGGCAACGCAATCGCACAACGGCACATCCATTAATTCCACAACCACACACATGGATTAACATTGATTTAATACATTAATGCAGCCTTTGTTTCTGCTAAAAGAGGTGACAACCAGCTGGGGCAACAAGAAAATCGGCAAAATCGAGTGTGACTATCAAAAAATAAATAACTATTATATTAATATTGACAATAACAACCGACCGTCGGGGTAGCATTTGCCGGGGAGCGTTCTCATGGCGTCTATTATCAACGATATGGGAGGTCTATGAAAGTCTATGGGACGCCCTGCCCGTTGAAAACTGATGCTCAAGGGGTACCCTGTACGTAATAAAGTGACGGGGAGGGGCCCTGGCCGACCGTCAACATGTGACGGGTTGGGAGTGAGAACGTGACAAATACACACATGCCCTGTACATGCATTTCATTGAGAGGTGTCAGAGCAACTGCTATGTTTAAGAAAAGCTTTACAGTCCAAAATAAGCTCTTGAGATTATTAAATAATGTTGATAAATACACTTACACAAAGTATATATTTATACATTCCTCACAGGTTTTGGAGAAGGAGCGAGAAAACTAGCACGTTTTCAACTAAATAAAACAAGAGTGCCTTTTCTTTTCTTTTTCCATAAGACTTCTCCCCTCTCCCTCATGTCCATCCTCCTGCCCCATTCTTCCCAGACTCTCAGTCAGAGAGTGTATTAACTTTGAGAGGGCGATGGAGCTCGGAGGGCCCGATGAGTGTCTCGTGGTCTCGTGGAGGACACGATTAGCTCCTCTCCTGTTGTAGTGGGTCCCCGCAGTGAGCTGTTGCAGCCGCTAACGCCAGCAGTCTCATTTAAGGAGCACTCTCCAGCGGGGCTTTGTGTGCCGCGCCGTGCCTCTCTGCAGCTGCCAGGCTGTTTGGATTGTCCCTCTGCTTTTGTCTGTTTGTGTGTGTCCACTGGGGCTGATTCTCCAAATAGACAGCTGAACCGGAGGGAATCTCCTCGAAGACCCAGGCTACAAACAACCAACCTGCTAATCTCTAAATTACAACCAGGAGGACTCCACAGATCAGGCCTGATGGGACTCAGGCTGTGTTGGTGTGTGACTGTGTGTACAACATGTTGGCTAGTGTATTTTTATGTTTATGCACTCCAAACATCAGTGTGATTGTGGCTAATTGGGTTATTTAGCCATATGTGTGTTAATCTGTTGGCCTGCACGTTATTTCTGAGGGGGATGCAGCGTGATGTGTTTGTCTCTGCTAATTTGGCTTCAGTTGGCTTGACATTTTCACACTATTTGATAAGAGGGGGAATAGATTGGGGTCAAAGGTGACAATCTTTTATTTACTGGCTGCAGATAAAACCATTAATTCCTGTTAATTGATGAGTGTGTGAGCCCAGGGGGGTGAGCTGGGGGCGAGGGAAGGGATCAACATCCGCTGGGACATCAGCGAGGAGATGCTATTCATCACCATTAGACACACTGACGCTAAATCTGTCTCACTCTCACACACACAGACCAATATGTTTGGTCAGTACTGTTTTTGGAATAAAACGATCTTATGCCTGGATCTGTGGATGCTGATATTGTGAAAACAAAAGATAAGATAAAACTTCAAACAATCGTAAATGATTTTTTGGTTAAATATCTAAACCTGTTGCAACTGTCGGACAGCCCTGGCGAATATTAATCGATTATTCGCCCCCCCGCGGGAGAAATATAAATAAAGCTCAGACAAATGGAATTCCGTTGGTTATTTTTACTTTTACTTTTACTGTTTTGGTTGAAACTCAGCCAGGAAAAAAAAAAGAAAAACCATAAATAATAATAAAAAAATATATAAATAAAATCGGATTTTGAAAATAATTTTCGATTATGGAGACTGTAATGAATATTCGAATAATCGCTGGCATCCCTAGTA
>NW_011351088.1:0-1793 GCF_000735185.1 Notothenia coriiceps | reverse complement strand
CCTCTCCCTCGTCGTGTCGTTGTGTGTGTGTGTGTGTGTGTGTGTGTGTGTGTGTGTGTGTGTGTGTGTGTGTGTGTGTGTGTGTGTGTGTGTGTGTGTGTTTAATGTCCTCACACATATTGCCCTGCCCTCTTCACATGTGAATGGATCCCAGTGATGTAACTGAGGAGTAACTAATAATTGCTGACCAGGGAACAAAGAAAGGACCTCAACATATCCAGACCTTTGTGCAGATGTCCTGTTACACTATCCACTGAGACAGAAATGCCCCCCAAAAAGAATAGAGCTCATAACCTAGAAATACAACCCACATGAACAGATAATACAAGAGCAGAGAAACAACTTTTATTATAACATGTATATTTGAAGAATCTTTTAAATCTCAAATATTAAAAGTAGAGGTGAGCTAACGATGATACCCGCCCGGTCGCAATTGGATGCAAAAAAGGGATTAAAATAACAATAATAATAATAGAAGAAACACTACATTAAAAGTATATAGCTATCTACTCAAAACGTTTTAAAATAAATTCATATATTCCTTACAATACATTCAAATCATTTCCCTAGGTTTGAGTAGAGGAGCTTATTTCACTAATAAATGCAGCAGAGGAAACTTTAAAGTATTTCATCTCAAATGTCAAGTTAGAGCCATTCCCCGTTTGATTCTTGCGTCAACAAACTGCAAGATATATTTCTGTGTAGCTTCAGCTTTTTTCTGTCTCAGCTGTTGAACCATAAGAACGGGAGGAGAGGAATATCATGCAGTACGAGTATACATGTTTATTTAGACTTTAGAGCGACAGTAAACCTCACAGTCACAGCACAGATTGGATTAATGTCGTAGCAATAAAATAAGTCTGACTCATGTTTGGTGGTTCCCTAAATGTCATATGAATCTAATCTTTGGGGATTTGGAGACTTCAAATATCAACCGCACAGTAAAGAATGTGATTAACTATCACAGTGTCATGTAGTGTGGTTTATTTTAATGAATAATATATATATAACATCTTATTGTGTAACTTTAGCCTGTTACTCTGAAGTGATTGTGTTTCCCTCCAGTCTTTCCTCTGTGTTGCACCATGCTAACACTGATTAGCACATCGTTAGCATGCAATCATCTGAGAAATCCTTGTTAATAAACACAATGCTGTACTTAAGTACATGTTTCTGGTATCAGTACTTTACTCCACTACTTATTTTTCTGACCACTTTTTACTTTGACTTCTTACATGTTGAACACAAATACCTGTACTTTCTACTTCTTACATGTTGAACACAAATACCTGTACTTTCTACTTCTTACATGTTGAACCCAAATACCTGTACTTTCTACTTCTCACATGTTGAACTCAAATACCTGTACTTTCTACTTCTTACATGTTGAACACAAATACCTGTACTTTCTACTTCTTACATGTTGAACTCAAATACCTGTACTTTCTACTTCTTACATGTTGAACACAAATACCTGTACTTTCTACTTCTTACATGTTGAACTCAAATACCTGTACTTTCTACTTCTCACATGTTGAACACAAATACCTGTACTTTCTACTTCTCTCATGTTGAACACAAATACCTGTACTTTCTACTTCTCTCATGTTGAACTCAAATACCTGTACTTTCTACTTCTCACATGTTGAACTCAAATACCTGTACTTTCTACTTCTTACATGTTGAACACAAATACCTGTACTTTCTACTTCTCTCATTTTCCAAACAGGCTGGTTCCTTTAGTCTGAATGTGTGTTTGGTGGCGTGATCATTATTATTTAGAGTCATTGCGT
>NW_011351087.1:0-3532 GCF_000735185.1 Notothenia coriiceps | reverse complement strand
TCAGTATTCAAGGTGATTAATCATCATTATTCAAGGTGATTATTCAAGGTGATTAGTCATCAGTATTCAAGGTGATTAGTCATCATTATTCAAGGTGATTACTCATCATTATTCAAGGTGATTAGTCATCATTATTCAAGGTGATTGGTCATCAGTATTCAAGGTGATTAATCATCATTATTCAAGGTGATTATTCAAGGTGATTAGTCATCAGTATTCAAGGTGATTAGTCATCATTATTCAAGGTGATTAGTCATCATTATTCAAGGTGATTGGTCATCAGTATTCAAGGTGATTAATCATCATTATTCAAGGTGATTATTCAAGGTGATTGGTCATCAGTATTCAAGGTGATTAGTCATCATTATTCAAGGTGATTAGTCATCATTATTCAAGGTGATTGGTCATCAGTATTCAAGGTGATTAATCATCATTATTCAAGGTGATTATTCAAGGTGATTAGTCATCAGTATTCAAGGTGATTGGTCATCAGTATTCAAGGTGATTACTCATCATTATTCAAGGTGATTAGTCATCATTATTCAAGGTGATTGGTCATCAGTATTCAAGGTGATTAATCATCATTATTCAAGGTGATTATTCAAGGTGATTAGTCATCAGTATTCAAGGTGATTAGTCATCATTATTCAAGGTGATTAGTCATCATTATTCAAGGTGATTAGTCATCAGTATTCAAGGTGATTAGTCATCATTATTCAAGGTGATTAGTCATCATTATTCAAGGTGATTAGTCATCATTATTCAAGGTGATTAGTCATCAGTATTCAAGGTGATTAGTCATCAGTATTCAAGGTGATTGGTAATCAGTATTCAAGGTGATTAATCATCAGTATTCAAGGTGATTAGTCATCATTATTCAAGGTGATTAGTCATCATTATTCAAGGTGATTATTCAAGGTGATTAGTCATCAGTATTCAAGGTGATTAGTCATCATTATTCAAGGTGATTAGTCATCATTATTCAAGGTGATTAGTCATCATTATTCAAGGTGATTATCATCATTATTCCAGGCGATTAGTCATCATTATTCAAGTTGATTAATCATCAGTATTCAAGGTGATTAGTCATCAGTATTCAAGGTGATTAGTCATCATTATTCAAGGTGATTAGTCATCATTATTCAAGGTGATTGGTCATCAGTATTCAAGGTGATTACTCATCATTATTCAAGGTGATTAGTCATCATTATTCAAGGTGATTGGTCATCATTATTCAAGGTGATTATTCAAGGTGATTAGTCATCAGTATTCAAGGTGATTAGTCATCAGTATTCAAGGTGATTGATCATCACTATTCAAGGTGATTAGTCATCATTATTCAAGGTGATTGGTCATCAGTATTCAAGGTGATTAATCATCAGTATTTAAGGTGATTAGTCATCATTATTCAAGGTGATTGGTCATCAGTATTCAAGGTGATTAATCATCATTATTCAAGATGATTAGTCATCATCAATCTTCAGTGTTTTATCGAGTATTAACAACCTCTGAGATGTCAGATATATAAATGTATTGATTAGGATAAACCTTGAGATGCACCGTCTGGTTTTCAAGGGGGTCGACAACAGCAACGTGTTACAGACATGAACAAAATAAGAGAAAGCAAAGCATGACAAACCACGTACAGTCTGTTAAGTTAAATTCATGAAGTAATACAGACAATGATTACAATCATTACAGTCTGATAGCTCAGTTTGATCAATAACAAGAGCAGCTGAAAGTGAGAGGATGATGCTGAAACACACCCGGTGATGATCTATAGCAGCAGGTAGAGTGTTCCAGTCGGTTGGAGCTCTCTGACAGCAGACACAGGGACAGAGTGTCACCTGATCATGTGACCAGTATGCTACAAATTGACCAATCAGGACGGAGTATTCTACTAAGGCAGTGTAATAGTAATTAATATTCACAGTGATTGATTAACACTAAATGTGTGTGTTTCCTCAGGTTCTCCAGTGGCTGCCCCCCCTCAACAGAACCTCCCATGGTTCTGGGTTCCTCCAGTGGAAGCCGGTCTCGTACCGCCGGTCCTCCCCCTCGGTGGAGGAGGGTTCTCCGACGCGGTCCTCCCTCCCCCGCCCTCAGAGAGGCGAGGAGGCGTTCTCCGCCCTGATCACAGCGTTCTACGCAGAACCAGAAACCTTCGGGATGAACGTCAGCTTCGGCATCTCCGGAGAACCGTTCTACAACAGATCTCGGTTCCTCAGCTGGTAGGGTTCCTCTCTCCTTTATTCTCTCCTCCTCTCTCCTTCACGTGTTTCCTCTCTCCTTGACGTTTTTCCTCTCTTCTTCGTTGGTTACAGGACGGTGTTACTGGGTATTGGGATGCCCCCCATGGACTCCTTCTCCTCTCTCCTTCACGTGTCTCCTCACTCCCTCACGTGTTTCCTCTCTCCTTGACGTTTCTCTCTCTTCTTCGTTGGTTTCAGGACGGTGTTACCGGGTGTTGGGACGCCCCCCATGGACTCCTTCTCCTCCCTCCTTCACGTGCCTCATCTCTCCCTAACCATTCTCCTCTCTCCTTGACATTTGTCCTCTCTCCTTTCAGGACGGTGTTACTGGGTGTTGGGACGCCCCCCATGGACTCCTTCTCCTCTCTTCTTCACGTGTCTCCTCACTCCCTCACGTGTTTCCTCTCTCCTTGACGTTTCTCTCTCTTCTTCGTTGGTTTCAGGACGGTGTTACTGGGTGTGGGGACGCCCCCCATGGACTCCTTCTCCGCGGCGGTCCTCATCATGATGGCGGTGGGTTTAGGAACTCCCATGATGCTCCTGGTTCTGGGCGGAGTCTGCATCTGCGTCAGGAAGAGGGCGTCGGCCTCGAACTACGAGCCAATCAACTGAGGGCAGGGGCTCAGCCAATGAGACGACAGACAATTTTTTAATATTAACGCGGGATGACCGACAGCCAATCAGGAGTCAGGGTGCTCACTTGTCAGTGTTAAACAGAAGATAATTATCCCACCGTTTATAAGAGTTTTATAATGAATTGTAATCATGTTTTGAATTAAAGCCGAGTGAATGTGATCACATGACATTCAGTTCAACTCAGGAGGAAATACCACCTGGGGGGGTGGTGTGTGTCACTCAAACAGAGAGAGAACAGATGTCGTCTGTAAATGTGAAACAGCTTCGCTTGAATCTGATCAGACGTTTCAGATTCAACAATTTGAGTTTTATTTGATTTTCTTAAGTTTCTGTTATTTCATAATCTCTTGATGGAAAGCTTGCCTTCAATAAAAATCTTTGTTGAAAATCTCTCACACATTACTTGAGTTTAACCCGTGGAGCGCAGAGAGACAGCACTCCCTGTGGAGCAGAGGGACAGCGCCCCCTGTGGAGCGGAGAGGCAGCGCCCCCTGTGGAGCAGAGAGACAGAGAGACAGCGCCCCCTGTGGAGCAGAGGGACAGCGCCCCCTGTGGAGCAGAGAGACAGCCCCCCCTGTGGAGCAGAGAGACAGCGAGACAGCGCCCCATGTGGAGCAGAGAGACAGAGAGACAGCGCCCCCTGT
>NW_011351086.1:0-2208 GCF_000735185.1 Notothenia coriiceps | reverse complement strand
AAAAACACATGATGGCAGGAAGTAGAATCTCCACTCAGTGTTAGTGTGGAGATGTCAGTACATTTACTCAAGTACTCAAGTAGTGTCGAGACATACTTGTACTATACTGGAATACCATACTTTATACTTCCACTCCACTACATTTCACAGGCAAATATCGTACTAAATATAGTATTTGTTATTATACTTGTAAAATGGTGTCTTTGTTGTTTTGGCACGTGTCATAATGGACCCCTTGGCTTTTACCTGCAATCCAAATATACCTACGGGTACAAATAAATAACCTGAGCCTGTACTTCTTCCACCTCTGGTAGAAAAAACAGTGATGGAAAGTAACTGTATATTTTCTCAAGTATCAATTAAGAACTGTTTCAATATACTTGACGTACTTTCATGTATGCTACCTGATACTTTTACTTCACTTCATTTCAGAGGCACATATTGTACTTTCTTTCTGTTTAACACTTTACATATCTAAAAACATATGATATGTTTATATGATACACTGGTGTTTTACAACAGTAGTGCAAAGTTCAGTAGCCTATACTCAATCTGGTTCATATTAATAATACAAAATATAAATAAGCTAATGAATGATGGTGTCCTATATGTACATTTGTAGTATGTATTATGGATCAAGATATTTGGCAGTATAAAAAGTCATTAAAAATAGCGTCAACTTTTCCAAGTATCTCAAATGCGCACTACATTGACAAACTACAGCATTCAAATGGTCTTACATGTGTTTGTTAGTGATAAAAACAGTATAATCTAATATTCTTTAATACTTAAACACAACAGAAAAGAGCCGTTCAGCCTAAAAAATACCTTTACTTAAGAAACATTTAGACTTTTAGTTGTAACATAGTATTTTAAAACCGTAGTATTTCTACTTTTTCTAATCGGTGGTGTGTGGCGCAGTGGGTTGTGCGTATGTGTTGGGAACAGGGGGGCACAGGTTCAAACCCCACTGCAGTCAGCATGTCGTTGTGTCCCTGAGACACTTCACCCCAAATTGCTCCTGTGGGGATTGTCCACAGTATTGAGCATGTTAGTAGCTTTGGATAAAAGTGTCTAACAAGTGACATGTGATGTAATCTAATATTCTATAATACTTTAACACAACAGAAAAGAGCCATTCAGCTTAAAAAATACGTTTACTTATGATACCTTATTTACATTTAGGCAATAATACTTCTACTTATTACTTATTTGGGTATGGAGGAAAATAGAGAGGGTTGTGTTTTCTGAAACTTGGTGAGTTCCCTGGAACACCGGGGACACATATTCATGTAGAAAAGACGTACAAAAGTGCATTTTGCATGATAGGTCCCCTTTAAGAAACATTTAAACTATTAGACTTTTAGTTGTCACATCGTATTTTAAAACCGCAGTATTTCTACTTTTTTTTCACGAAACGATCTGAATACGTCTTCAATTGACCTCAAAGTGCGTCTGCAGGACAGTTTGTATCTGAAGCAACGTGCCTCTGCCGCTGTATATAAGTTTAATCAGCGTTAGTTTACTTATGCCTCATTTCCCTGCCAGAGGAAGTGTTTATTGTGTGAATGATAATGCACTGCGCTCATTCATCACTTGACCCTTTATATTGTACCGGGCGAGGGGCCTAGCTAAAGGCTAAGTGATTTTATGAGGCTACATCATGGGGCTCAGGTCTTATTCCTTTTTGTAGGAATGCATTTTTTACTTAGATGGCAACAAACCGCATTTGCACTTAAAACATATTCTGTAATCTTCTGTTATTTTACATACAAATTGCATCCTGGGCGATGCATTCATCATTGCTCATATCCAGCCCTCTCCTAAATGAAAAATGTATCTGAGATGAATAATGGATCCCTCCGTAGTGTAATTTTGTGTTTCTTGAATATAGTCGAGAGTTCCTCCTCTGCGTTATCCTCTAAATGCCTGGATGAAGTTTTGGAGAGGGAGATATGAAGAAAAATTACGTATTTACCGTTGTTATTGTTTACCTGGGAGTTCTTACAATATGAAGCCTCCTGCTCACACATTGAAAAAGCTACAGCTGAGGGTGCGTTATGTGGGGGGTGCATTTGAACATTGCAGCCAAAAAGCTATTTAAAATGTATTGCAATCAAAGAGGGTTCAACAATGACAGATGGATGTTCGTTTCTACACACATGTTACGACCCGCCCTCTACTTAGTGGTAGAGACTCGTTGGGGGA
>NW_011351085.1:0-2343 GCF_000735185.1 Notothenia coriiceps | reverse complement strand
AAATATTGTTTAAAACTGGAGATTTAAAAATATGCATAAATAAATAAAAAATGTTAACTGGTAAAATAAGATATAAATGAACCACAAAAATAAAACAAGTTAGCCTACATTTATTTGTTATTGGCTATGGTAGGTTATCGGTTATGTTCACATACTTATTTGATTAATAAAATGCAAACCGATCTTTTTCACATGGGTGTTTAGAGTTGTATCCAGTCTCAAGTAATTGGGCGCTCAAAGTGCACCAGATTGAAGTATTTTACTTTAAAATGTTAAAGTAAAATACCCCCGGACCCCCCTAGAGGATGTGACGTCCACCCCCAATTAAAACATATTTATGCAATACTAAATACATTTTAAGCCTTTTTATATAAGCTGTCCACCATGTTACTACGTTTATCTTTTTGTAGTGTTTTGTAGAGGTTTTTCATTGCCAGCTAAAATCTTGCCTAGGGCTGCAAATTGGTCAAAACCGGCCCTGATGTCATCCCCACAGCACCCCCCATTTGAAACATGTTCCCACGGCTATGTCAGTAGGATTAATTTCAGTCACTGATACTGGGTTTCTTTGACCAGGGCTGTTCCGCTATGTAGGTCAGGGGGCCACTACTTCAGACAGGACCCCCTGGTAATTTTGGGGGTAAATTGACCTAGTCAACTTCTCTCTGGCCTTATGACCTCTATGTTTTGTTAACTAGAGTTCATCGGGTAGAATTGTTTGATATAATAATCAATATCACAGTATTGAAGCTCTTTTCCTCTCATCTAGAGCAAAGGTCACTAACAGGCGGACCAGTCCAGATCCAGATGGCGACCTATACGGACCCGGACCTATGATCAATGAATTAATAAGGGATTTTCACATTTTAAGAGGCGCAGACGAAATGACAGGGAGAGAAGATTGACAGACAATTTAACTGCAGACAGGGAGAGAAGAATAATGACACATGGCACTCTCTAAAAGAAAAGTGGACAAACAGAGCTTTAACCCAGAATGGACAGACTTATCCATGTTCCTCCTGCCCCCTGGAAGACAGACAGTGTGTCTCATACGCTCAGAGACCGTGGCAACCTATGAAACGCCACCA
Source organism: Notothenia coriiceps (assembly GCF_000735185.1). Taxonomy (NCBI): domain Eukaryota; kingdom Metazoa; phylum Chordata; class Actinopteri; order Perciformes; family Nototheniidae; genus Notothenia; species Notothenia coriiceps. The sequence goes on along the minus strand of NW_011351085.1, from coordinate 1,255 downwards.
TGAGACAAAGCACACCGTTTGGACCAAACATCCCAGTCCACCAGGATCCTGTCCCATTCACTGCCCAACAACCTGCTAATGAATGTTCCCAGAGAACACAAACATTTACTGAGGGAGGGGCTGTCTGGAGTGCCGTAACTGAAACCTTACTTGAGGGCAAACTAGAAGAAGAGCACTTTGACAAAATAAAGCAAATACCTATGTCAGCATCATCAGCCACAAAGAAAAGTGAATTCATAACGCAAGTTAGACATTATGATGCTCCGGACCTTTGCTTGAGGACATGTTCTATAACTGGACCTCTTTTGTTTTTGTTGATTACCCCTGATCTAGAGAATCTGAACAGCTCTTATCATGGCTGACACATTAAGAGTCGACATCTAAGGAAAGGCTCCTGCTACAAAAAGAAAGAAAAAGAAGGAAGGATGCCAAGAAAAAACCCACAAGGCAACCAAGGCCTACCAGAATCGGAGAATGAGTCTCAAGAGGATGATAGAAATCCTTTGTTTGCTGAGATAATGTCCGAGTTAAAATCTCAACGTTCTGAGATACTTAATCGTCTCGATGGCATTGATAACCATTTGGAGATTGTGACTAGTGTTAGAAATTAAAATCAATGTTTTATGGTGTAATGTAGTTTAAACATGCCGTCAGTTTAAATGCTGTTTTATACTGAAAAACCAGAAATTCTTGTGCACAACCAGCTGTTAAGCTTTATTCTGAAACTCTTTTATTTCCGGTTAGCAGTTAGCATGTGGCTAATTTACCATTTCTTATAGAGGTGAATTTAGTAGCGAAATGACATGGAGTGATGTACACCGGAACCTACTGATTTTAACACTACAACCATAGATGTAGAGATATTATTATTGCTGAATATTAAACGAAGTACAGTTTATTTGAATAAAGTTAGTGTTTACAGACAACATGTGATAACATCGACCGGAAACCAAACCAGCCGTGAAGTATTTTCTGTATTTTTTAGAATATTGATTACAGCGTTTGGAATGTGTTACATGAAAAGTGATGAAAGAGAATATGAGGAGAAGAGGTGTGTTTAAGTATATTGAATGTACAAATGTCTGAATCCTCTGTTTAACGAAACAACGGACATTACGTGGAGGGCCGGCCTTTAGCAGCGCCAGCCGGCCCGCAGGGAGGAGCCAGCAGAGGAAATATAACACCTGGGAAAGAGAAGCTCGGTCTCTCTTCTTCCCTAACGAGGAGCGGGTCACAGCTGTTTGTCTGACTGAAC
>NW_011351084.1:0-5840 GCF_000735185.1 Notothenia coriiceps | reverse complement strand
CCGCACCACAGTCAGCAGAATTATTTCCACCTGGACACACTTCCTCTACCAACTGCTTGGAAGCAAACGTCTGTGGATCCCACGCAAAGTTGTCAAAGCTCACCTTCCACCAGAGTTTTCAGCTTTCCCTGACACACAAGTAGTATTCTGCCAGACTCCATCATCTCTCCTGCTGCAGAGTGAGGTCTTTTCTACATGCAAGTTGCATGCTACATTCAAGGCCATGATCGGCATGGCACCACATGGTGCCATTACATTTGTGTCTGGCCTGTATGCAGGATCTATGAGTGACTGGGAGATCTTCAAGCTGTCTGGCATCGTGAGCCTGCTCACACCAGACATGGCGATAATGGTCGACAAAGGGTCCCTTGTGGACAATCGGATTGAGTGTAAAGTGTACCGGCCTGCCTTTCTGCACAAAAAAACCCAAATGAGCAGGGAGGATGTCAGGCAGACTCAATCCATTGCACGTCTGAGGGTCCATGTGGAGAGGTGCATCAGAAGAGTCAAAGAGAACAAACTATTTGACAAAGCTATACCACTGTCTGTGTGTGGAAGCATTGAGGAGCTCTTCAATGTGGCTTGCTTCCTGGTCAACTACCAGAACGGACCGCTGGTAAAAGCATGGGCAAGCCTGGGCAGCAATTAGTGATGGGAATTATGGCTCTTTGAAGGGAAAATAAGCAAAATAATCACCAGGATAATGATTGACTGTATTGCCAGACCTAATGTCAATAATCTTCTTTGTAAACATGACACAAGGTGGCAGTGAATTTACTACTTTGAATTTACCGTCTGTATGTGTTAAGTAAATAAAGTTGTCTTGCCTTGAATGAAATTCACGCAACTCTTTATATTAGATACTGTGTTTTTAAGTGGCGATGGAGATTATTTGTTGACCCTGCTTTAAAGGATAGTTTGCCTTTACAAATGGCCTGGGTTTTGGTTGAAGTGCATCCAAATGCTGCTGCGTTTGGCTCATTTTCCATTTTCAAAAGAATCGGCTAATGAATATAACTAATATATATATATATATATATGTAACTAATGAATTATAACCTCAAAACAAACGCACACAAAAATAACATAGGACAATACATAATATAATAAATCCACAATATGATAACATATGATGTAGTGTGGTACACTAATGTTTCATTTCATTTCAAACCTTTATTTATTCAGATTGGTCCCTTGAGATCATAGATCTCTTTTACAAGTGAGACCTGCAGCAATTTAAGTTCCACATGAAACATAAAACAACATAAAAACAAACAATAGAGGATATCATACAACATATTTACATACTTATCAACATTTACAAATACCCATAGTTTCAGAAAGCATTTCAGTTAGACTTGCTTTAAAAACATTCAGAGAAATAAAATTGCTCAATTTCAATTTTAGCTGTAGACTGTTCCAAGCAAGTGGAGCTGCGCACATAAAAGCTGTCTTCTCTCTCTCTCTCTCTCTCTCTCTCTCTCTCTCTCTCTCTATCTATCTATCTCTCTCTCTCTATCTATTGTATGTATATCGCTAACTCCCCAAACAACTCCACACCGAAGACCGGAAGTACTCGGGCTCACACCCAGCCGCCGGAAGTTGATAGACGCCATCTTGTGCAACTAGCACACAGAGCCAAGCTTGAATGACACAAGCACACGTTTATTTCCATGCAACTCTCTGATTGGTCTGGTGTCTTGCCTCTGTTGCATTCACTGAACACGGGAAATTACATTCCTGCCGTCCTCTCTTGTGTCATGATGAGGTTCACGTAAAGCACGGTTAATGTATTATATTATTGAGGGAGAATTGTTCGGGGCTACAGAAAAAACATTCGGGGCTTGCCAGGCAATGCCACTGCTTCTAATAGATGTTGGACAAGACTGTAGCTCTGTGGCACAAACGAATGAGCTACAGTATTAGGCTTCAGTATTCAGTATTCAGTATTAGACACATTACTCAAATTATTGTTCATTCATCCATCTGATGGACACTTGTATTAAATGTAACAATCCACCAACGATACAACTAAAAGAAGATATGAAACACCAAAGCACACAGACCTGGGGTTTGACCAATCTGAACATCCTGAGATAGTTTTGTGATGAAGACTAATCAATTGATGCAGAGTTTGGTGCTTAGAGTGCTCAATTAGACAATGGGAGATATTGAATAATGAGCTGAAGTGTTGTTATTTTCCAGATGTGCGGGCTGAGGGCAGCATTGTCAGTGGATCATTTGGCTCTGTATGCAAACTTGTGAGAGTTTAGGGAGCATGGGATGTTGTTATTTGAACCAGTTTCTCGTGACGGGGGCAATGTTACTATCATAATCTGCTTTACTCTGCGTTGACTGCCACATATCTTTAGAGTTGTTGGCATTGAGTTCTCTTTGCAGTCTTTCTTGACGTCTCATCTTTGTCTCATTTGGCCAACTTTCAGTTCTACTCTGGCTGTACCATATGCCTCCTTGTGACCTTCATGACAAGCAGCTCCTTTGGCTCTGGAGAGGGCTCGACACCAATATGTTGAGGAATCATTAACTGTTTGTGCAATGATTGAGTTTTACTCCATGTATAGCCTGAGGGAAAAGGGAAAGGAATCAATACAAATGCAGTTCCCTCCTGTATACTCCTTATAAAGTCTACGTGATCCCTTTTTAAATGTATTCTGATATAAATCAGCCAGGTACAGACAGTCCACTTGCCATATGTCCTGTCAGCTCAGAAGGACATTTGTAATCAAGTTCAGTGTTAGTGTGAATTGAATACATGCATGCTTACATCTTGCCTCCTTTGTTAATTTACAATAACACGGTATGCTCACATTCAAAATGCATTCGTTGTACTGTAGGGTACTACTTGACTTAAAACCTAAAGTGTTGTCTGACTGAAATGACAAAAAATATGGTAAATATTAAAGTAAGAATGAATTACCAATGAAATGTTAAAGTGCAGGGGAAGCAAGTTGTTTTTTTGAAGGACACAAACACATTTAATTTCAGGTCACAGTTATGAGCATTACGTGTGAAGCACAGTGATTAGTAGAGCAACGACTTTTAAACAAGATTAAAGTCTCATTTTCTGGGTTTTATATAAAAATTCTCTGTTGAGTTATATTTGAATAATTGTGTTTTTTCTAACAATGTGGCTGTCTGCATTTAAATGTAAAGCACCCTGAGTTCACTTTGATATTTATTTGGCTTCAAACCTTCCTTGACACATGAACACAACATGTGGAGTACAGATGGGAAATGAAAGCCCTCCTCATTTATCGTTCTGAAAAAAGGCACTGAAGAGGGGAAATAGATTGATTTGGTCCACGCATCATTAGACATTCGCCCATATAACCTTCACCCTTGGGCTGCCTTTGATGAAGAACAATGCAGAAAAAAAGAATGTGTCTTGTATTTGTCAATGGCAAGGCTCTTAACATGCAGACCTGTCAGCACATGGCCTTCTTATCATTTAATAGAAAAGGTTGAAGCATTTGATTACTCCCACACCTCATTTATCCCAGATCCATACAACTGAACAAATGGAAAAAAGGTTAGGGAAAGTGTAGTTAGGAATATCCCAGGCACACAGTCATGGCTCATTGAAGCATCAAATCACAAAGCTATCCATCTTTAGATAACATTTAATCTCTCTTTAAGCCTAAAATAAATCCTTATTTGTGTATGAGCAAAATACTTAAAGTTCACCTATAACTTCACTTTTTTGTATTGTTCCTTCAAAGGAAACTTGGCTTAAAACAGATGTATTAAGAGAAAGAGGCAGCACATAAATGTACTAAATATTTACTAAAATATATATAAGCTTCGCGTCGAAAGGAGCCAGTTGAGGTGGTTCGGGCACCTAGTTAGGATGCCACCTGGGCGCCTCCCTCGGGAGGTGTTCCAGGCACGTCCAGCTGGGAAGAGACCAAGGGGTAGACCTAGAACCAGGTGGAGGGATTATATCTCTCCGCTGGCCTGGGAGCGCCTTGGGATCCCCCTGTGAGAGCTGGTTGATGTGGCCAGGGAAAAGAAAGTTTGGGGCTCTCTGCTGGAACTGCTACCCCCGCGACCCGACCACGGATAAGCGGGAGAAGATGGATGGATGGATGGATATAAGCCAGCAAACAATAAACCTGTACAAGCCATAGTCAAACCTTAGGCAGGACACCACTGGAGAAAGAAAACGGCACAATTTAAACAAAACGAAGGACAGACAATATTTAATGTGATGGAGACAAAATCTAATTTAGCTATAAGATAATTTGGTGTGTTTTATACATAAATCATTTTCTTATTTTATATTTGGGATGACATTTTTTCCTGCACACATTGTACACGTGTTGCATTCTGTGTTGTGTTATTTTCTGTGATCTTTGGGAGGAAAAAAGTAATAATACCGACAAAATAATCTTTGCAGGTTAATATTAAACTACTACTTTTCTCTTCTGATGTGTTGCTTTAGGCCAAAACATTGACACAGTGTTTACTAAAGCTCCTACAGGTTGCTATTAGGAGAGCAGTTGATTAAACAAGAAGAGCGAAATGTGGCAAATCCTCATAATCTCTTTCTTGTGTTTATTGTCTGCATCCTGAATACCGTAACTTGCAGAGAATACAAGTGTAGGACATGCAGTTATGGAAAAGCTTTGGTGAAACCTAAAGCATAAGCATTTCCAGTCACAATTGATTAGTTTACAACAAAATCAATCTGCAGATGAGTTCCAGAGCAGTAATAGAGAAGCTAAAGTGGTAAGCTACCAGCCAATTTCATTACAGCATACTGCATACAGTATATGGTGCGATCCAAATCAGTGCTCTAGTCTAGTTAACACAAATTCGATTGAAGCTGGTTTTGAGAGGAAAGACTGTCTGTGCAAGAAATTTCCTTTGACATAGAAAAGCACAAAACTTTTACCTTGGTTGAACAGAACTCAATCTAGTTCTGCACAAGATCCTGAGAGAAGAAGGAGTGGGGAAGATAGGACTTTTGATTAAGGGTTAAAACTATTATATTGAAGTACCATCAGTGGAACTGGTAGAGGACACAAGAAAAAACAATAAAGTATCAACAAATTAAATCATTTTGCAATTTTGCAAGGGTTTCATTACTTTTTGCACTCTTAAGAGAGAGGTGTGTCAAGTGGAGGAAATCTCAAGTTTTTTACTTCTACAAGCACTCATGATGGTGGCCTTTGCAGTATAAACTCTGTTAAGCCCTGAGCCTGTTTTTCAGGTCTCAGGCTCGAAAATGACATTCCCAGAACAAATGACCATATCTTCCCTTCTAAAAGGGTTAAATTAATAATCTTTTTTCTCAAAGTAATGATAAACCTGTGAGTTGGATGTATAAAAGTCAGAATCAATATAGATGTTTTTTATTTTAAAGAAAATTCAGATTGAACATAGTAAAAAACTGTAAATTATAGTGTCCGTCCAAAAATTATTTTTTACTTACAGTGAAAACTACCCTTGGATGATGGTAAGGTAGACTAAAAGCTTTAGGAATCCAAAGTACAACATATAATAAGTACCCTGTATCAAGATTGATGCAAAATAATTGACATTTGACCTTTTTAGAGATGTTTAGCAAAAAAAACTCCACCACTGAGGTGATTTTGGTGATTGACATCTCTTTCTGACCTTTAGAGCCAATAGAATCGAAGGGGAATCTCCCCACACACACATGGTAAAACAAAAAGGTGGGGGCTTCGCGCACGCAGTTTTGCTCCAGAGTGAAGCTGAAAACCGAAAAGCAGATTTATTGCTCATGGATTATCAGAAATTATTCAAAGTGACACAGACACATTGGATTAACCTATGGATTAACTTCAGCATCATTT
>NW_011351083.1:0-1939 GCF_000735185.1 Notothenia coriiceps | reverse complement strand
ACTCGGCGCCTCCCGTTTTGCCAGTACTGTGGTATTAGCGGTTTAGGAAGAGGGGAGTTTTTCACAAATCCAGCGCTCCCTAACTCATGCCTGGCTGTGACGTAAATGGTGTGCGGCCGTGAAGCCAGGACAGTAAACAAACATGTCGTCGGTAGTATGGGACTATTTCAAAGTTTCAGAGTTAGATAGTTCGCTTGCTATTTGTATTAACAAATGCAATGCAGAAGTTCCACGAGGAGGGAAAAAGGCAACAGGTACATTTAATATATATATATATTATATTATTATTGGTATCGGTATCGGTCTTGAGAAGCAGGAAGTTATCGGTATCGGTTTCAAAAAACCAATATCGCACATCCCTAGAAAATACCTCTTGGTATCGGGGCGTCAATCTTTACATAATCCTTAGAAATTACAATCAAAAGCTCTTTTGTTTAAACAGATTACTAAAGTATGAACAGCCACTTTGGCAGGATATTAACCACAAATGAGAAATGCATAGGGACCTTCAGTTTAAAGAACTTCAGGGCAGAACAGTTAGAGAAAGTGTTCTAGGGATGGAATTAGTCACATTAAACTAGATTAAAATAAATGAGTCCTTTGATTTATCACTTAATCATTCAATTGAAATGTTTTGTTGGAGATTAGGTTTTTAAATGCAAGAATTTCTGAGTATTGGACAAAAAAGTAACTTAAAGACTTCAACCTGCACACTGGGAAGTTGCGATTGGCAATTTGAAAGTATTTGTTAACATAATTTTACTAATTTGACCAACAAGTAATCTGCCAGTAACACAAACTGGCTCCTAACTACGATTATTTCACGCTGACTCAAGGACTTCTATAAGCTTCTAATCATTGGGTTCTGAGGTCAGTTTGATGGAGGTGAAAAAGATAAAGTATCTTCTTCTGTATTAAGGACAGATTGACGGCGTCTGAGTGTCTTTCAGGGGTCAAAGTTCACAGCTGATTGGTAGTCAGTAGGACATGTTAATCCTTCAGACGTACTTTCACTCGCTTGTGTGTCAGTTTCCCTTTAATCAGGCAAAAACAATGAGCTGTCGATCACCATTGTTTGGTTTATACATTCAAACGTCATTAGTCACGTTGTTGTGGGTTAAAACATGTTTGACTAAAAGATAAGCTAGCTGACTGCTAAAACAACAAAAAAGACAGCTGCTCTACCAACACTCTGTCTCTTCCTTATTCTACTTTGTAGACAAAAACATAGCTGATCGTTTTGTATTGGGCCCAGGCTTTAGATTGGTGCAGGAATGAGTCCTAAACCTAGAAATTAGTCAGCATTTAAGCACTTACAAGTTCCCTCGACTTGAAGTTAATGCATTTAACAACGTATTTTTGGTAAGATGACTTAAATAAGGTCTGTGGTTAATATAAGCCGAAGAGAATTTAATGTTTTTGTTCTAAAATACATCAGTAAAAACCCCACTGGTGAAATTGAAAACAGCGGTTGCTAACAAGTGTCTAAATTAGTCAACTAAACGTCATCAAGCCCAACATTAGCCTTAGCGGTGGTGACGTGAAGTCATGTGACCGTGCTGTAGTTCCTTTATAGCCCAACATTAGCCTCCTTTAGCTTAGCGGTGGTGACGTGAAGTCATGTGACCGTGCTGTAGTTCCTTTATAGCCCAACATTAGCCACCTTTAGCTTAGCGGTGGTGTTGTGAAGTCATGTGACCGTGCTGTAGTTCCTTTATAGCCCAACATTAGCCTCCTTTAGCTTAGCGGTGGTGACGTGAAGTCATGTCACCGTGCTCTAGTTCCTTTATAGCTCAACATTAGCCACCTTTAGCTTAGCGGTGGTGTTGTGAAGTCATGTGACCGTGCTGTAGTTCCTTTATAGCATAACGTTAGCTTTTTACTTCAGAAATCATAATGTGGTGTTAATATTTGGAGATTATCCTGCTGAACAAAACGT
>NW_011351082.1:0-10912 GCF_000735185.1 Notothenia coriiceps | reverse complement strand
AGAAAACGTTACTGCTGCCAATTACTATGAAATAAGATAAAGATCATTCTAAAAATTCACAAATATTGCATAACAATATTAAAGGGAAGTTGACCGGCAACAGTAATGGGCCAATAGAACGTATCCGGACTAACACAATATTCGCCGTAAACCCATAATAACTTCTTAGTGATTACCATGTAGCTTTCAACCACTGCCATATGCAAAGGTACGACGGTGGTTTTCTTAAGTATATTATGATATTAATGAGCTGATGCTACTAAGACTGCTCTGCCTTCACACTTGTAATTGCTGCCAGATGACCAGAAGAGGAGAGCTGTTAATTAAGCATGTGGAACATGGCTGGCATAATGTTGCAAGGAAAAGTGGGAGTGAGTGTACATTGAATAACACAGATCAGGGTTTCCGTTAGCTGGTAATTAAACCGTTTTTTTAGCTGGTAACATTTATTTAAAAACCGGTAAATTTCAAAACCTGCCGGTCAACAATGGTCTGTGTAATTAAGAGGGAATGCTCCGATCGATTGGCCGCTGGTTATTATCGGCCGATATTCACTCTTAATAGTTTGATCGGTGCTCTCTATAAAGGCCGATCAGGAGAGCTGCATCTAATCGATATGGACATAAACGCGAATGAAGTATAACCGGACGAGAGAGAGAGAGAGATCAGATCAGCTGCTGGGTCTGACAGAGACACGCAGCTCTGCAGGATCACCTGAAGCTCCGCCCTTTGTTTAGCGAGCTGCATGAGAAACTGACGGGCTGTCAGGAGAGAGGGAGGGAGAGGGGAAAAAAGAGGATCCGTTTCTCCCGTGTTATTATTCAAAGTTAATGTAAACTTTTGAATAATGTACTTTATCTACTACAAGTAGTTTCTTTGAATGTAATAATTATTTTGTTTGTGGAAGCGCATCATTTATTGAAAAATGAATCTCAACTTTTTGATCTCGTTACGATTATAAACTGGAAGCAATTATAAAAAAGAGCCCCCAGTAACTGAGTTTTAAACATCAGCACTATCCAGTTCATAGTCCCAGTAATTACCTGCAAATGGAGAAAACTCTGCTACACAATTATTATTATTATTATTATCATATTTTTTTAATCCTCTGGAGCAGAGAGAGGAGCTGTGGATTATTGTTATTGATTAATGCATCTGTGTTTCTTAGGGTCAAAAACACTAAACTCACAACTTAAAATGAAAGCGTTTAGTTTATTTAATAAAAGAACACATGTTCAATGTGAAAAGTGACCCTAGATAGATTACTTCAGTTGCAATTTGGTGCTATTATATATATATACACATTTTTTTGTTTTATTTAAATTAATTTTAAAAAAGTGTGCCAAGACAATGGTAGGGGAAACACTGAGTAGTAATTATCAATGTGAAATTTGACCCTATAGATAACTTCAGTGCATTGATGCTCAATATATATATAATACACATCTTTTTCTCTGATTTAGAGTTAATTTAAAAAAGATGTGCTAAGAACAATGCTAAGAACACTGAAGTAGTAATTACTCAGAACTTAATAGGTAACTGTGTTTCCTGCTAGTTTTATATCTTGCAACTATGAGATCAAATGAATGAAACCTCTTAGTTAGTCGGTAATAGTTAAACTACTACACTGTTCATAATAAGTTTATAAGTTATGCTGCTAATCGAAGACTCAAATGCATTGTGGGCCCAATAGCAAAACAGACTATGTAACTGGATAGCGGATGTAAACCTCAGCTCGGTTGGCTTCTTTTTCCTAGTGCCTTCAGGTGAGCGTCTTAGCTGATCATGAATTGAGATCAGTTTCTTCGCTCTTCGTGAACATCCCACGCTGCTGCTCCGACTGACTACTATAATTCGATGTACCCGTGGGACCATATCGTCAGGGAAACTACTTGTGAGCCAGCCTCCGTAGGCCATCAGGCTATTGTTTAAACCGTTTCAGATCCTATGTGTTCAACAACACAGGAAGAAACGGGTCTGGGGGGTTGCGCCGTCTTAGTTTATGCTGGCAGCTCAGTCCTGCCTGCAGCAGTCTGAGCTGCTGATAAATGCTAAACGTCAATTAGCATGGCAGCTCTGCTAGAACCAGGTTGCTTTCCTACAGTCTGGACCATGGTGTTCATGCACAGTTTACAGACCTCTGACAGGGATGCCTCTGGTCATTCGATGTACCGCAGTTAGCAGGGGCTGATGGTGGAGTACTCATCGCATGGCTTCTTGGTTTCTCTGGGTAACACGTGATGGCTTATGCTCAGATCATCCGCGCTGCTGATGGTGTTGCAGATCGACCTAGATGGCGCTCGGAGCATCCCTAATTATTACCAGACATTTTGACCGGCAGGTTTTGAATTTACCGGTTTTTAATAAATGTTACCAGCTAAAAAAACGGTAATTACCAGCTAACGGAAACCCTGATCTGTATTCAATGTACACTCACCACTTTTTCCTTGCAACATTATGCCAGCATGTTCCACAGCTTAACAGCTCCCTCTTCTGGTCACTGGCAGCAATTACAGTGTGAGGCAGAGCAGTGAGGCAGCAATCAGCATTAATATCATAATAATACTAAAAAACCACCGTCTACCTTGCAATATATACATGTTGAAGTACATTGTTAACACTAAAGATTATTATGTTTATACGAATATTTGTTAATTTCTCATACTTTCTATTGCCCATTATTACCTCAACTACTTTTATTTACATATTTAGAATTTTAGAATGTATCTTATATATTTTCAATAATGGAGTAACTTTCCCGACATTCCACTGAGATAAATAAAGAGTTCTGAGCCTAAAGTTCCCATGCAGCCAGATGTCCATGAGCAATGCTCCAGATCAGGGTCAGCTGTTTGACTGCACACTGTTTCTCTTCTGCAGACATAAAGGCTGCAGCTGGGCTGATGGGCTCACTACTGTCCAGCTGCATGAAAGATGGAAAGGATGACGAAAGAGGTAAGTGCTCACTCACAGATTTCACTCTAATGAAAATAAATGACAGTACATTGTGGTACTGTGTAAATGTCATGTCATGATGAGGCAGTAGAAGTACCCTCTAATGATTGTGTGTGTGTGTGTGTGGTGTGTGTAGGGATTGAGCTGGACAAACTGGACGCAGAGATGATCAAGCTCCTGGCCTGGCAGAGGATCCAGCAGCTCTTCCCCCCCAAAGTTCCCAGCACTCCGCCCCCCCCAGCCATCACGGCTGCCCCCAAAACCCCAACCCCATCCCCCTGACCCCGAGGTAAACCGCTAACCTCTGACAATGAAATATAATGTGTTTTTCAAATCTCACCGCTTGATAATAAGAGTGTAAGGGTCTAAAGGACTTTTCTTGAAAGTATTTGTGAACTTCTTCCTATCAGGCCAGAAGAAGGTGCAGGCCAGAGCGGTGTTCTACCCCCTCACAGGAAAAGGAGGAGCTGTCAACATGTGCTATAGGACGTTATACATAGGATCAGGTAAGACGATAATCAGTTTTTGTTTTTACTTCATCAGATCACAACACAAGTTCTCAGGATCCTTTTTATTTAGAGCAGGAACTTTGATACCAACTGTACTGTGTCTATAGCACAAAACACTGGAAACAGGCCTCCAATCCTTGCTTCTTTTTTATTTTCGTTGCTGAATATTACCAATTTCCACATATTTTATCAAGTAAAGTTAAAAGCTGTTTGTATTTTGATCACGGGTTCCCAGCATTTTGCTTTGCGGGCTTGTGAAACCTTTCTGAGTAAAGGAGTACTTGTTACAGCTTGCACATTTATATGTCACCAGCCGTTCAGCCCAAGGGTGACATGGGAATGTTTGAAGAGAATGGAAGAGGTTCAACAAAGACTACGGGAAAATTAGACAACAATATAATTAATATGAAATAGACAAACTTGCAGAATGTATTTGGTAACCTCCCTGATGGTTTTTTAAGGTGCTGACATGGATGTGTGCCTTACCAACTACGGGCATTGCAACTACATATCGGGGAAGCACGCTTGTATTTTCTATGACGAGGTAAGTAAACTGTTGAACAATTACATTGGTGTACTGGACCATATTCACCATTCCTACTTAACACGGTACAAATGGTTTGTTTCTTTTTTAGAATACCAAGCACTACGAGCTGCTCAACTACAGCGAGCACGGCACCACGGTGGACAACGTCCTCTACTCCTGTGACTTCTCTGAGAAGGCCTCGCCGTCTCCACCCAGCGGCCTGGTGGCTAAAGTGCAAGGCATCATACGTACGTAGAACACTTTCTAACACTCTCAAATTGTGAAAGCTCTCCCAGTTGTTTATAATATAGAATGTATATTTTGGCGAGGCACCAGGGATAGAATCGAAACAATAAGTCAAACTAACAGTGTTGATCATGCTAACGTTATTATTTGGTTGGTAGCTGTTCTTAGCATTATCATCTGGATCTGGATGCTACATTTAAATCCAAACCAAAAGGGAGAGTATAGTGGTGTAGTTAGGATGTCATTTTGTAGGCCCCATAAGTCAGCACTGAAAGGGCTCCCTTGAGTAAAAGTAATGGGTTTTAGCATTGAATTTGTGAGATTGCAGAAAATAAGTTCTCCAATTGCCATCAGTGAATAGCTGACGTAATGCTATAAATGAAATACAGCCACATGATTTCACCTCAACACCACAAAGCTAAAGGCGCTAATGTTCCGGGGTGAGGCGATTAGTAATCTAAATGAGTCACTTGTTAGCAACTACTTTTGTCAACACACAGCAGCTTCAGTTATTAACAGCAGGGGTATTTGCTGACATATTTTATTTTGTGAAAACAAAACGGGTAAATCTTGTTTTAATCACAGACCTCATTTTGGGAATCCAACAAAAAAGTCATTCCAAAAAGCTACTGACTTTCAGACAAGCTAACCAGCCAAAATGCTCATCTGTGGGTTTTAGGACCATTTCCTGCACCGATAGTTAGGTTGTACTATCTGCCGTGAAAAAAAATACAGAAAGATGCGGAATTTAAGTGAGCCCAGCCAGTGGGGGCTCAGAGGAAAATGTTGTTGTTTTTCCCTGTATAACTGTAGTATAGTGTGAACACGTTTCCAAACGTCTCCTTGGGTTCTGCTGCAGGTCGCAGTAAGAAGCGCGAGGATGACGAGGGTCCCAGCTCCGTGGTGGGGTTGTTCCCGGCCGGAGGAGTGATGAGCAGCCAGCCTCAGGGCGGGGGCGAGCTGTCGTGCAGCTGCAAGGCAAGCAGCTCCAGCCTGATAGGAGGCAGCGGTGCGGGGTGGGAGGGCACGGCGCTGCTGCACCACGGCAGCTACATCAAGCTGGGCTGCCTCCAGTTCCTCTTCAGCATCACAGAGTTCGCCAGCAAGCAGCCCAAAGAGGAGCAGACCCCCCCTGCAGCCAGCTTCACCAGCAGCAGCAGTACCATAACTCCCACCTCCTCCACCACAACCTTCACACCCCCCCCACCCAACACTGCCACAGTGAGCAGCCCGTCCAGCCAGGATGAGACCGACACTGAGAATGCCCCCCCCCACCAAGTGCCCACACTGCGCCCCAACTCTATTCCATAACCTGCACAGGAAGTCCCTCCTTCCCTCCCTCCTTTTTGTTTTGCACCTGCCGAGTCACAATGAAGGGAAAGCTGCACAGCTGGTTGGTCAACAGGGAAAAGTTTATTTTTTCATTTTTAATGGTTTATATCTTTGCATGACTTGAAGTATTATTGACAATCTCTTCCTTTTTTTGAATGACTGACCAGTAACCCTCTGTTCACTTCAGACCGTTAGGACTTTGAGCTTTATTTACGCTCAATCTTTCTTTTGCCAGTATATTGGTCATGTATGGTGTAACATTATTTTGTCAGTCAGCCTATTTAGTACAAAACCTTTTTTTGTAGTATTGAATTCCATACATTCTGATTTATTTTGCTGCTTTTGCACCATAGGTAGCTATATATGTATGAAAACATACATGCTTATACACTATAATATGTATATATAATGTAAATATATATAGTTCAATGCCTCTCAATTGGAGAAACGTTGGATTTCTTGTACATTTACCATTTTTTGGTTTTTAACTGTACAGTTCATGGAATTTGTGATACTGTGTAGAGTACCGGAAGTTTTGTGATAAAGCTCGTTCTTAGTCTGTACTTTCCGTTGTAATACATCTGTAAATACTGTATCGTTTTAGCACTCATTTTAACATCTTGTGCAGCTCTGTATATAAGCACTCTTTGTCTGTTCTTGCTTGTCTGTTCAAACGTGTAAATACAGAAAGATTTTCTAAGAACAATCTCAACGGATTTGTGTTCGCTGTAATGTTTTTGCTTTTCAACACCTTAATTTCAGCATCAGGGGCGCAGGTGAAACACACATGGAGATGTCGGGTATCAGAGCTCTGGAACATTTGTATTTCTCTGATCAGGTGTTACGTATTGTTGTAGGCTGACCCTGAAGATAGGATTGTGACAAATGATTTTTCCATTGGATTTTGGAATCCTGGATCTGTGACAAACATGTTTATGATACCTACACATGAGGTTCAGAGGGATAGTCCTTCGTATTAACACCACTTTTGTTCTAGTTGAATTATAAATGCAATTTCAAGGAATAAATAATAATAATAATAATAATACGTTTATTTATTAAATAGCTAACGTAATCTATACACGTTTGCATGATCACATGTGAACAATGCTAAGCTAAAGGCTGCTAATGTTTGCCTTGATGTTTATCTACTCTCATTCAGACACTAGTTGGCAACTGCCATTATAAAGACACGTAAAAGCCTCAGATGCTCACCAGTGGAGTATTAACTGACACATTTCATGTTGTAGAACAACATTTAAACAATCTTGTAAGCTTGTGTTAACCACACATTATTTCAGGCATCGAAACAAAAACAAGAATATCTTTTTAGACAAGTGAACGGGAAGTTATGCCAACTCATTTCTGGGTTGAGGTGTGTTTCCTGAATAATTATATTAATACTTAATTATATAAGCCAAAAAAAATAGTAAAGAAGCCTGAGGCATGTCAAACAGTGTGACATGGGCCCCGTCTCAAGTCGGTTAAATTAAATCCTTGCTTCCCTCACTTGCGTCGTTTCCCTGTGTTTAGTCCCTCCCTCCAGGGAACCATGGAGGGACGCAAGGAAACCACGAGAAGCAGGGAAATGAGTTTTAAGAGCAATGGGACGTCCTTTCCTCCGGAGCGTCACGTGAAGCGACGTCCATTTGTGATGACGCCGCACAGCTGTTCGTCTGACAGCAGCTCTGTCCCCGTTATTTTCACAAACACCCCCACCACACATTTACTGACACAAACATTTGTATCATCTGTTGTAGACCCCAATAAATCAAATCAAATAAGAACTCGTTCTCTAAAAAGATAAAAGCCATTCTTAAAATGTATAAACGAACAATAGTTTGATTCATATTGATTAGAGTGCACAAAATAAATAAAATAATTCAGAGAAGAAAAAGAGATGTTATCTATCAAAACCCAGTTAGATTAACATTCATTGGATTACACACTTTTTTTGTTTGTGTGGATATGTAGCACATTAACATTTGAATAGCACTTAATGACTGACTGAATGGAAATGACAATAAATGAAAATATAAAACGAAAAAAGCGATCATGAAAATCATAAAATGATTTTTGACCACTTTGTTGTTCAGATATATCAAATATTTGTAACTAAATGATACATGAATTGAAACAAAACACAGTTTAAACTGAGGAGTGACTCTCGTGAGGTTCATGTATTTTCTTCACTCCGCTGGGAAACGGCTCTCATGTCAAGAAACATGACATCAGTGCATGCACTGCATCGTCCAATCAGTGAGCGATACACAGTAAGGGGGCGGGGCGAGTATCTGAGGATTTCATCGGAGGATGGACCGGTGGTTCCTCGATTATCGCTCCTCCATTATCGGTCCTCGCTCCTCGCTCCTCGAGGAAATGAAAATAGTCGACCTGAGACAGGGCCATNCCATATCGATTAGATGCAGCTCTCCTGATCGGCCTTTATAGAGAGCACCGATCAAACTATTAAGAGTGAATATCGGCCGATAATAACCAGCGGCCAATCGATCGCGATTGGCCGCTGGTTATTATCGGCCGATATTCACTCTTAATAGTTTGATCGGTGCTCTCTATAAAGGCCGATCAGGAGAGCTGCATCTAATCGATATGGACATAAACGCGAATGAAGTATAACCGGACGAGAGAGAGAGAGAGATCAGATCAGCTGCTGGGTCTGACAGAGACACGCAGCTCTGCAGGATCACCTGAAGCTCCGCCCTTTGTTTAGCGAGCTGCATGAGAAACTGACGGGCTGTCAGGAGAGAGGGAGGGAGAGGGGAAAAAAGAGGATCCGTTTCTCCCGTGTTATTATTCAAAGTTAATGTAAACTTTTGAATAATGTACTTTATCTACTACAAGTAGTTTCTTTGAATGTAATAATTATTTTGTTTGTGGAAGCGCATCATTTATTGAAAAATGAATCTCAACTTTTTGATCTGTTACGATTATAAACTGAAGCAATATAAAAAAGAGCCCCAGTAACTGAGTTTTAAACATCAGCATATCCAGTCATAGTCCAGTAATTACCTGCAAATGGAAACTCTGCTACACAATTATTATTATTATTATTATAGTTTAACTATTACCGACTAACTAAGAGGTTTCATTCATTTGATCTCATAGTTGCAAGATATAAAACTAGCAGGAAACACAGTTACCTATTAAGTTCTGAGTAATTACTACTTCAGTGTTCTTAGCATTGTTCTTAGCACATATTTTTTTAATCCTCTGGAGCAGAGAGAGGAGCTGTGGATTATTGTTATTGATTAATGCATCTGTGTTTCTTAGGGTCAAAAACACTAAACTCACAACTTAAAATGAAAGCGTTTAGTTTATTTAATAAAAGAACACATGTTCAATGTGAAAAGTGACCCTAGATAGATTACTTCAGTTGCAATTTGGTGCTATTATATATATATACACATTTTTTTGTTTTATTTAAATTAATTTTAAAAAAGTGTGCCAAGACAATGGTAGGGGAAACACTGAGTAGTAATTATCAAATCTTAAGAGGTAACTGTTGTTTCAGTTTTATATTTTGCAGACTATAGTGAAATCAATGAATGAACACCTCTTAGTTGTGGTAAATAGTTAGGGCTACTAAACTGTTTAATGTCGTTTATTGTTATGACTGCTATCGAAGCTCAAATGCATTGTGGGGCCCAATCAGCAGAAGCCTACTGTACCTGGAGAGGGCGATGTAAACCCCAGCTTGGTTGGCTCATGCTCCTGGCTGCCTTTAGGTGGAGCGTCTTTGCTGGTGATGGAGTAGGTGGGTTTCTGGTCGCTCTTCGTACCCTCCCCACGCTGCTGCTCCGCCTGGCTCCTGTGGTTCTGCTGGACCCCGTGGGGCCATATCGTCAGGGCGGTGGGGGTTGTTTTCTGAGCGCAGGCCTCCGTAGTGCCATCAGGCTCCTGTTTAACCGTTTCAGATCCTATGTGGTTCAACAGCCCAAGGGAAGGGGCCGGGTCTGGGGGGGTTGCGCCGGGCTTCAGTTTATGCTGCAGCTCAGCCTGCCTGCAGGAGTCTGAGCTGCTGATACATTCTAAAGGTCCATTAGCTTTGGGAGGCTCTGCTAGAGGCCCGTTGGCTTTCCTACAGTTCTGACATGGTTTCATGCAACATTTACAGACCTCTGACAGGGATGCCCCCTGGGGGTCATTCGATGTACCGCAGGGTTTAGAGCAGGGGGCTGGTGGTGGAGTACTTCCATGGGTTTTGGTTTCCTCTGGTGTAACACGTGATGGGGCCTTTTGCTCAGACACCCGCTCTGCTGAAGGTGTTGCTGATGACAGGGTGGGGGCCGCGGACAGAGCCTTCTGCTTTATAGAGAGGTGTCGCATGATGCTGCACTGGAGGGCGATGACATCCTGAAGCCACTGTTCAACAGCAGAAAACCATGTGTTACAACACAAGAAGCAAACATCAATCCTGTCCTAACAACAATATCATGTTTAAGCTAATATGATGCATCTGGTTTACCATCCTTCTTCTGATGAGTGTCAAAGTGTGTGTTGGTAAGACAAGCAATCACCATTAAAAAAAAAAAGTCAACTTTGTAATTGCCTTGTTGGAAAGAGCCAACATGAATGCTATAAAAGCTACATCATGGTAGCATAACTTCAACTCAACCATTTAGCTACTTGTTAGCCACCGCATTTTCAATGCCACATTGAAGCTTCAGAAATGTGTGGGGTATTTACTGATGTTGTAGAACAAAACCTTCAAATCTCACAAGCTTGTGTTAAGCACAGACCTTTTTTCAGACATCTAAACTGAAAACGTGTTCAAAAACGGTTGATTTAGAGACAAGGGAACCAGAAAGAGGTAAAAGTTTAACTCATTTCAAGTTTCAGGACTCATTCCTGCAGATCTCTATAAGCAGTGACAATCTCTTAAAAATGACCAGGCCAGACTGTGATTCACCAGGTCACTTATCAAAAATAAAATTGTTTTGTTGTCTGCTTACCTCCTGTTGGTCAGCCTCTGAGGTCAGGTGCTTTGAGCTGGGATGGGCTGGCACACCGCTACAGACCAGCTCCAACTGACGCACACCTGCAGGAAGCAGCATGGGGGGTGGGTTCTGGTACTGGGACTTGATGGCATCTGGCACCTAAATGCAAACAGTGATTATCAGTAGGGATGCACCGAATATTCGGCCACCGAAAATTATCGGCCGAAAATGGTTAAAAAGGCCCTTTTGGCCGAAAGGGTTCTAGCACCGAAAAAATATCACCGAATGTCAGGGAACAGGGTTACGTTGGTAAGCCAACGTGTTGTTGTGATGACGTAATCAAAACACGGCGCGCGACCATGCTCGCGGCTGGCTCACAGCCAACA
>NW_011351081.1:0-3588 GCF_000735185.1 Notothenia coriiceps | reverse complement strand
AGACGTCTCTGCTCCCAGTGTGGCTCATGCAGTGCTGGGCCCCCTGCTGAGTTAGAGCTCTAACTGTTAAGTTCTGGTTGGTCTTGGTGACTTTCGAGATAAGCTCGTCTGGCAATACGGGAGCTACAATATCCCATAGTGAGACATCGAACGGAGTGTTACGAATGAGAACTATAGGTTACTTACGTAACCCCAGTTCTCAGAGTAACATGAAGTGAGATGTCTCACCAGACGGCCCTCCTTGCTATGGTGAAGCGAGAAGAGGTGCTTATTTTGAATACTGGACTGTGTAGCTAGCCCGGCTACCAATATAGAGATGTGCTCTGAAGCGAGAAGAGGTGCTTGAATGACGCATGCGGCGTAGCGCAAGCTACTTATAGGGGGTGGATTCCCTGACGCTGACGTCAAGATCACCAGCCAATCAGGATTGGCGTAATGAGATTGATGCTTCTGTTTGCTCCGCGATGAGGCGCATCCCCATAGTGAGACATCTCACTTCATGTTACTCTGAGAACTGGGGTTACGTAAGTAACCTATAGTTATCTTACAAATAACCAGGTCAGAGTAATGACAAAAATGCTGGTTGAAAATGAGAGTTTGTGTGCTCTTTGCAGCAGAACAAAGCAGAAATTAGCATCATGAGACAGATCAGTTTTCTTCTCATGAAAATTATTAGAATAACTTTAATGCAAGTGGTGAAAATGAAAGTACTTAGTTGGAACAAATAATTTCCCCACATATAGAGCAAATATAGAACACACTGACAGGGTTTTATACTCATGCAGGATAATTAAGTGATCCAAGGTTTTCCTGAGGCAGCATCATGAGCTTGAAATGGGTTCGTTTTCGTTGCATGTTGAACACAAGTATATCGCTGTGCTCCTTTTATATACGCCCTATTGATTTGCACACACCAAGCAATAAATCAATCTTGCACTGAGGCAGCTTAAATCCTCCTACTTGTATTTTCTCCCACACTGTTTTCAGGTCAATAGTCTAATTCATTACCTTATAGTAAGATATAGTACTTTATATAAGTTGTTTACTCAGCTTCTTCTTCTTTCCCATAAATATTACATCGCTACAACCTGATAGAAGCACATAGGAAATCACAATTTGTGCTTGTATAAAAGGTATACATTTACCATTATTCTTCTATTGCCCTTATGTTGACTCACTATGAAAAATAAAGTCACTATAATAATCACATCAAAGGATCTTGCTATCCATGCTATGATGTTTAGCAATGTCTAAAAGTTGTAAGTTAACCTCAAAATTACTTAATTAGGAATGAATTGCTTTGGATTTAATTGGTACGTGCCTCAACATTCTTTGACTAGACAATTCAATTGATCTACGCACTCACTGAGACTAGAGGGAAGTTGATGATTGGACTTGACACTGCAGGAGGCCCTTAACTGGGTCAATATTGATGCTATTCCAGTCCAGTTCTCTGTAGATAAAGGTTGCAGCAAAATTGCAAGAGATTTTCCCTAATGCAGCAGCTCTGTCTGTAGGGACTGGGCTTTGGAACTGAAGGGTCAAAAATATGGAGTGCGGACTGGTAGGTGGATAGGTGCCAGTTCAACTCCTGGGCACTGCCGAGGTGTCCTTAAGCAAGGCACCAAATCCACAACTGCTTCCTGATAACCTGGCAACCCCTTCGCTCTGGCCTATAAGAATGCATATGTTGGTGCATATCTGTATTCAGACTGTTACAACCTTACTCAAGGCTGCCAACAAAGAGGGAGGCCACACAGAGTTATATGCATTAAAGTCATTTATTTAACACAATTAAAGAACATAACTCTTAAATGGTTGAGTGTGTATGAAGGAGAGTGATCAGTCATGTCAGCAGTGATTGGATGTGTGGAAGTATGATGTAAGCATGTTGGATATTGCAGCAAACCAAACAAAGGAAGAAGGCTGAGGTTGGTTATGGGCTATTCCCATACATGTATGCATTTGTCATTTGTGTGTATTCGACAATAGAGTGAAAAACTGAATTGCTAATTGTAATTACACATGCAATGAATTAATTAAGTAATTACACTTTCATCAGTAAAAAGAATGAGCTTCAGGATACTCTCCAATCATGATCTGTTTTCTGCACTTGTAACATGATGTGCTAGGAAGATGTGCCTGCAATCACCTTTATTTTTCAATACTCTGTTGATATAGTGTGCTGAAGGTTTGGTGGAACACAGTTGGTGGATATACAAAAGACAATAACAGCAAACTCCTAGAGGAAAGTATATGCTTTGCTTTAAAAAAAAAAAAAGCTGTTTAAATTGCTCAAGTTAAGTACATTACGTAAGTAAAATAACTAAACGTATTGATGTTTAGTTTCACACAGAAAACAACCAGCTTCACATGGATGAAAGTCCAATGATTGTACCTTTACCAACAATCTATTAACCTGCCCATGATTAGAGTTGGAGTTGGACGGCTAAGGTGGCGACCAACATTACACTTCACAACAGCTCGTCAGAAACCTATAGGGTGAGGTCACAGAGACTGTTGATGTTTGATGTCCATGTCTAGAACTCAAACATCTGACTTTTTTTTCCTTCTTTGCTCCTGTCATTATTACTACAGTCGCTGGAGATCAACCTGAGGAAGACATATCGAAAGGGTTTGGATTGCTCCCAATTAAATTCTATAAAGTAATAATATCCCCACCATCATGAACAAAGACAAATATGTGATTCCTCAGATGATGAATACTTTTCAGATGGCATGAATCATATCTTGTATTGATGTGGGACCTAAAAAGACCACCAAGAAGGGAATGATTATATAAACTTCCAATACTAATATGCAGACACAAAGAAGATGGGAGCAGTATCACCCTTGCCGTTACCCCTGTTGAGAGGGACCAAATCTAGCCTGATTCTAGTCTACATCAATGTCCCAGTGTGTTCGGTTTAGAGTAATACAGCTAAAAATCCTTCACAGAGCATACATCACACCCTTTGAATTTGTGAACACTACAACTGGCAAAGGACTGGATCCAACATACACTTTGTAAACAACAAACACACTTTTCTGTTGGCTCTATTTGTAAGTCCTGTACCTTAAAAGCAATCCAAGCTGCTAGCATGGCTTCACTTATAGTTAGGGGTGTAACGGTACACGTACCCACTTCGGTACATTTCGGTACACGTGTGAATATAACGTTAAACGTAAAACATTGAGAGCGTGAACAACTTTTTGGAAGTAATCTCAGGTGCTGCGTCGCAGCATTCAGAGTAATTTGCTCACATCGGGTCCAACGCGTCATAGAGCGAGCAAGTCATTTCATTGGACGAGAGGCATACTATGAGAGCTGGTCACAGGGATGCGTTCAAATTTAGTCAGTAATTTGAGGAACTGTCGAAATGGCGAACGCAGATAAAGTTGAGCTCGAAAATCCTCCAGCATCATTGAAGTCTCCGGTTTGGGAACATTTTGGTTTCGCAGTTACGTACAAGGATGACGGACAAAGACAGGTGGACCGAACCAAAGCTGTTTGTCGGCATTGTTCAACTAAAATTGGTTACGCGGCTGGCAATACATCAAACTTGCACACTCATTTGAAAAGGCATC
>NW_011351080.1:0-3730 GCF_000735185.1 Notothenia coriiceps | reverse complement strand
GTGGGTTGTGTCCTAATTCATTTGTAGGCTATGCTGTTTTGTAGCTTTGCTGTCTGTTTACAGTTAACATTTGCTAGTATGCTAAAGTTATTCTAATATGGGTGGAGCCTAAATGTACTTGTTATTTTTGTGTCTTTATAGCTCTTACGTTGATATTGGAGATTTCAATAAATTCATATCATCAGTCAAGTCTTCGACCATTATTCGGAGGGAAATGCGACAACGATGCTTGGCAATGGGCATTATTGTGTTATTATTATAGGCCAGGCCTACCTTAAAGTGGACCTATCATGCTATATTTGAATAATATAGTGTAGGACCATACCTATATAAGGCATATTTATACTTTTTATTTTTCAAAATACCAAACAGATCATGCATTTTAGCCATTCCTCATTTCGCTCAATTTAACACTGTCTTTGCATGGGCTGATTCTGTGAGAACAGCACCATCTACAGGCCTGGCATATGTACTACAACGTCTCCAGCGCTTTCGAACGGCAATGCCCGTGGTTAGCCCAATAGCCGTCGCGCCACTTCTGTGACGTCATAGAAGTGTTCAAATCTGGATCAGTCTGTATCAGATCCGTTGCAGCCCCTTTTTAAGAGATTTGGGTATGGAGGAAAATAGAGAGGGTTGTGTTTTCTGACACCTGGTGAGTTCCCTGTAACACCGGGGACACATA
The DNA here is from genome assembly GCF_000735185.1 of Notothenia coriiceps. Lineage (NCBI taxonomy): Eukaryota > Metazoa > Chordata > Actinopteri > Perciformes > Nototheniidae > Notothenia > Notothenia coriiceps. Next base: position 3,045 of record NW_011351080.1, on the reverse strand, counting down.
TTCATGTATAAAAGACGTACAAAAGTGCATTTTGCATGATAGGTCACCTTTAAAGTCATTTTTCCCCCTGGAAAAAACTGGCCCACCCTATTTCATACAGGCCCGTCCTAAAGTAAATTTCTGCCTACGCTACTGCCGTCCGTCAACCTCTAGTTAATAACTAGTCAATAGCATACGAAAGACACTTTTTGTTTATTACAGATCAAATCTGTAATGTTAATGTTTGGTGATATACAGCATCGGAAAGCATTATGTGTGTTAAGGTATGTAGTCAGAAAATGTCTATAAAATGTCTTTACATTTACATTTCTTAATGCTTTATTTATTTTTTGTAAATTATTGTTACATATCAATGTTAATTAATGAACATTTTTGAAACAGCAAGAAAAACTAAAGGGCAGGAGCAACAACGTTTTAAGTGTTTAGCATTTTCTGTATTTAAATAGTATTTAATACGGAAGTGTAATGCATTAAATGTAATACTGCAATATAACCTGAAAAAAGCACTCACTCTTTATAATCAAACACTCACTCTTGGTTCACAAAAAAGAACACTGTTAAATCTTACTTTGTTCTCCAATAAATTATACATTTGTAAATATCCAAACCAACATGGTGCAAAAGCCAATTTAAGGAAAAGCATTTTCAAGATACTTTGGGATGTTAACATTTCCGCACTCTGATGTTACCTTACCTATTTTTTTTCTTAGTGTATATAATGGTTTTAAAAGGGTTGAACGAGTAGTTTAATCTTGCTTAAGTCATTTTTATATATATGGAAACGTCAAGCCGTCATTTTCAATGTCTTCTCTATCTAGAAACCAGAACTCCTGGCAGCCAATGTAACAAATATTCAGGTTTCATCCTTGTGTAACGGCAAAAGTAAGAAAAGTATAAATAATATATCATGCATTTATATCATATATCATACATTTAAGTTATCATGACATTAACACAGACGTGTCTCTCAGTGTTACTCCTGGCAGACTTGCTTGCAGCAGCAGTGGCAGCAGCACCGGTAGTATTGCTGCAGCTGACTGAGGAGTCCACTGGAAGTCTCTGGAGCTGCCTTCTTCTCTCCTAACTTTTTCTGTTCTTTATACATTTTTGCAGAAGCTTCTCCTTTTTTTAGCTGTTCGTCCTCTGTGGTTACATTGACATTTAATGTTTGATCATTGTTGGTAGTTCTCTTTGGCCTCAACACTTTTTCTTTGTCAGAGAGTTTGACAATGTTAGTGAGCTTTTCAGCTTTAAGTTGTTGGAGCTGTGTGTGTCTTAAATCAAGCATTGTGCGGTCTATCTTCCAGTCACTTTGGGATGTCATGTCCTCACCTAGTTCTTGTTTGAGCTCCTTCTCCAATGATTCATTTTCTTGTAGCCATGGTCTCCTCACAAACTGGTTGATCAACTTTAGTCTTTTCTCTAGGTTATTTCTCATTTCATGGCTCAGGATCTTCATTTGATAGATCTCATTTCGTTCCATTTTAGTGTCCTTCCAGATCTTTCGCAAACAATTCCTTTTTGATCTTTTCTTGTCTGTAAAATAATCTTGTTCTGAAGCTGATAGTAGTTTATTTTTATTTTTTTCATATTCTTTATCCATCACGAGAACATCGATATCCATTTTCAAGTATTTATTTTTTATTTTAAGATCATGTTTATCTCCTTTGAACTTCTGCTGATCAATTCTTTCAGTCTGGATTGTGAAATCTGGCTGCTTAACAACCTGACATTTAAAGTATTCATGTTTATTCAAAACCTGTTTCTCAACACATGGCTCTTGCTCATGCAATTTTTGCCATGCCACCTCTGTTTGTACAACCTTGTCAAATGTCACTGTCACAATGGTGTTTTTATCTGTTTGTATCATATCATAATAGCTAGTAATCTCTTTTCTCTTTTTATCAAATTCCTTAAACTTGTGTTCCAATAGTAAGTTTAATTGGAGCATGTCAATATATTTCTGCCCTAACACCTCAATATTCTTTGTAAAGACTTCATTGCTCACTTGATTAAGGTGTTTGAGTTTTACTTGTATACCTCCTATGGAGCTCAGTAACCTGATAAGCCACTCCTCTTTTGTTTTCGTATCAGAAAGTTCTCCTTCCATCCTCCTTTTTTCACTTAACAATTCCTTCTCACTCTCAATGGTTGTCTTGATTTGAGCCAGTAGTTCTTTTTCTTTGTTTATCTCATCAAACTGAATGTCTGCTTGTCCTTTCAACACTTGAAGATCAGTCTTTGTGATTTCCAATTTCTCTGTTTCTTCTTTTATATCTTGTCTCTGTTGTTCCAACATGTCCCTTTGTTTCAAGATGTCCGACCTGATCAAATCAAAGTCTAGTTTCTCTTTGTTCATCACCTCACTCTCTCTATCCAGGTCCTCTCTTTCTTTCTTCAACTTTGCCTTCAGTTCCAGAAGATGTGTCCTTTCCAACAAGGCCTCTTGTTTCAGTTGATTTCCCATTTCCTGTCTTTGAGTGACACTTTCTGACAACATGATCTTCAACCTTTCTCTTTCCCTCTGTAACGTCTCAGTGTAACGTGACATATGTTCTTTCTGTTTATCCAGAACGTCATGCTTTTGCTCCAAAACACTCAACAGTTTAAATGTGTCTTCATTGTTTTGTTCCAGTCTTATCATTTTGTTTTTAATTTCTTCACTCATCCTTTCATTCAGCTGATGAAGTTTTTCCCTCAGAATTTCCATTGATTTCATCGTATTCAATATTCGATCTTCTCTTGTTTTCAGGTCCGACATTCCTCTTTCCATTCTGTCCTTTTCATTGTTTAGCATTGTCCTCTGTGTGTCAGTAGTACTCTGCATCTGATTGAGTATCTCTCTCTCTGAACTGATGGTGTTCATGGCTGTTTCAACCTCTTCCCTCTTCTTGTTGAGATCCTTCCTCAAAAGATCCAGTTCTTGTGTTTCTTCCAGCAGACTGGTCTTTCTGGTTTCCAGTTCTTGTGTTTGTCTGCTGAACTGGTCCTCCTTGAGTTTTTGTTCTTCTTGTTTTAAAACAATCATGGTCATGATATTCTCAA
>NW_011351079.1:0-3351 GCF_000735185.1 Notothenia coriiceps | reverse complement strand
ATCCTTAAATTCATTTTGCTCTCAAAGTGCACCAGGTTGATGCATTTAACTTCAATATTTAAAAAAAAAATCTTCCTGGGGGAGCATGCCCCACACACATAGCACTTAAGTTTACCTCTGCTTACACCTAAATGCCATTTTATAGGCTGTGAGCTTATTATCGAGCCTTCATTGTAAGAGTCGCGGGTACACTGTGTATGTGATACGGTGAGTGAAGCAGGTAGGACCCAAACACAGATAACACTTGATATAACCTTTATTTCAAGGTCTAACATAAACTTGGAACAGACAGAACACTCTCCGGTGAACTAAGTCACACACAAAAGAAGCACCAACACTGAACACAGGAGGAGACAAGACTAAATACACAGAAGGGTAATCACAGGACAAGAAACAGCTGGGCAGGGGGGGAGAAACACAAGGGCCACAGGTGAACACAATCAGATAACTAGACACACCAGGGAACTAATGACAAGAGGAAAAACACAGGGAAAAGGACCAGACAATAACCCAGAGGAAAACATGACATGGAAAACAGCAAAAACACCCAAACCTACAAAACTACAACCGTGACATGAACTTAGGAGCGTGACAGTATGTGTATATTCCACTGTAGCGCCCGGTACATTAATGGGAAACCCTAGTTTGTACATGTTCAATACATTTGTAACACTGTACACATGAATGTTTCTTTTTTCGGATCACCAAAAAAAAAATCTCACTCCAAGCTGGACTCAAATGTTGGCAGCCCTGCTATACCAACGCTGTACTTATAGTGTATGGGCCGTCTCCACAGCTGTTGTCAAGGTTCCAATATATGCGGAGTGATAATTTGCTCCTATAGTATTATTCAACTTTTCCGTCACATCCATACAAATTAAACCAATTCCCATTTGAATAACTGTTCATATTGCTCCCCCTTCTTCCTATACATTTTAAGTCAGCAATTTAGTGTACTATCAGCTTTTAGGATCTCTAGTTTTACATGTCCTGCTTTGAATACCCAGATACTGTTAACTAGATGGTTGGTTCAACGCTGTTGGTTGACTGTTTATTACATTTACAAGTATATTAAATTAGCTGCTTCGTGGTATGAGTCACAGAATCGTGTTACTTTGCCCCTCCTACTGTTTAAATGTTTTTTTCTAGTACAAAAACATTATTTTGTGTACAGTTCATGATGATTAAAAAGACTGGATCAAATGCTATTAATTCTCACTATTAAAAAAGTTCAACTGTAGATTTTTTTTAACTAGAAATATCTTGAAATAAATTGAAACAAATTGATTTGATAATTGTACACACATTTGAAACGTTATTGTCTTTGGGAAACTTTGGGATATGCAATTATGATTTAAAATGAAGATTGTCACTATGAAAAAGATAAATATCAAAGCCGTTTTTGTGGAAAAAGTCATAATACTATGAGAATAGTGTAACTTTGAGAAAAGTGTTACAGCTTCAAGAAAAAGTAAAATGATGACTGCATAAATGACATGTTTTATAATACTTCATACACAATACTGTACATCAAGGCAATTAGAGGCCATATTAGTGGACTACATTGCTTAAAATAAGGTATGTGATTTTCTTTGTTTGGAAAAAGCTTTTGAAGATCTTTGTCGCAGCTCGATGTGTCCGCTGCTGTTCCAGCCTGATTTTACAAAGGGAAATATCCCATTAACCATTGCATGGATTTATATGAAATGATGTACTATTTAGTGCTAGCATGCATTCTAACACTCTGAACTTTGATATGAAAAACGTCAACATAACTTGCTAAACATCAGCATTACCATTTGACCATGTTAGCATAGCACCCCAAAGTATACTTGAGTTGCCCTGTGGTACGGTCCTTTAACGGAGATGTGTTGGGAAACATGTGCCACAATATCAAAGCCAAGGTGGGTCTGACCTTATTACATCTACAATATTGCTATGGCACACAGTAGTGAAATGTAACTTATTAACTTAACTATTGGTCGAATACTGAACGTGCATGTGATTATGAGCAATGTGTTCAGTTTAAAATTGTTATTCTGTTTATCAAAGGTAAATGCAGTGCTTTAAATGACATTACTTTGACAGTACGATAAATCACACATCAGAGAATCAAATTAGAGTATACACGTAATCCTCTACAATCCTTTTCTGTGCTGCCTAACATGTTGGTGTGGAGCATCTATTCAACACCTTAAACCGTCTAAAAACACCACTAACAGTGAATCATTGCAAGAAAAATAAAACAGTTTATCTTTGCAGCTGAAAAAGTGTTTGCTATTATCATTTGTTGAGGAAGTGAGGTCATTTTGTGTCTTTCACCATGATGATCAGCTTCTACCCCATCTGGTCTTCAGTGTTAGGCCCCCCACATTGGTTACCCACAGAAACAATGCCCCATATACAGCTCTGGAAAAATGAAGAGCAGCATTACCCATTCTCTGGTTTCACTATTTATAGGTATGTGTTTGAGTAAAATTAAGATTTCTTTATATTATTCTATAAACTACTGACAACATTTCTCTGTGTTGGAATTCAACAAACACTCTTTGAGGAAGCGCACACACTCCCTCACTAACATGTTGGTCTTAACTATTTGTTTGTTAAGAAAGGTAGTACATGTTTTTTTCAGAGTTGTCTTTATTTCAGTTAAAGTTATAAAAACAGTTTACATAGACAAACTAATAAAATGCATCTAAATTAAGTTGTCAATCTGTAAAATATACAAGCACCAAGTAATCACATCGTAACAATTGGTGGCAGTGGTGATGTGAGGTGCAGGTGAAAGAACGATACGTGGAGAGAGGGTTTTCTTGCAAAAAAGTACAGGCGTTTTATTCTTAGCCTTCCAACATTATTCCACAGAAAACACAAAATGCATGCCTGGTGCTGCATTCACCAGCAAGGAACAAACACAAAATGCCCCCTTCCCCTCTCTTCCCAATCACATTTATTGGAGACTGCCCGGCTTCCCACTCCAACCTGGCCAATCAGGTCATGGTTCCGAAAGCGGAGTGAAGGGTTAAATACAAAATTAAACACTGTTGTCTACACTTAATAAAACCCTAAAGGCTTAAGTAAATTCATTATTGCATCAACATACAGATTATACCTTCAAAAACAACAAGGTCTGCTTAAAACGGATAGTTTTTAACCTAATTGACACTCATAAAATCACACATTTCCTGACCAATCGCGTCCAAGACTCCACCTACTCATACGGCACATATAAGGAGTACTTTGGAGGCGTGCTCCCCCTTTGAGCACTGGGACAAGATGGCCTCCAGGTCTGAACAAAGGAAAGGGTGATTACTTGGTGCTTGTGTATTTTACAGACTGACAAATTTATTT
>NW_011351078.1:0-448 GCF_000735185.1 Notothenia coriiceps | reverse complement strand
CACACACACACACACACACACACACACACACACACACACACACACACACACACACACACTCTTAAAGATAAAAAAAACAATACCAGTGTCGCGGCTGGTTACAAGGCAAACATATACAGCCATGCTTTTTTGAGCTAAATGCTAACGGTAGCTGCTAACGTGCCCACTGTGAAAATGCTAACACACTAATGTTTGAAATCCACTTAGTTTAGCGTGTTAGCTTTGACAGTACACAGACACAGGACAATGTAGCTAGCTTTGGCTAAATGTATTACTATATTATCATTTTGACAAAATAAAGAATAGCCAAATAATGTCTTTCATGAAAATGTAAGTTTATTTCACCCCTTACTTACTGTATAATGTTAGTGTTTGGGTTGGCCCACCTGTAGCACAAAGATCTCTGGACAAAGTATTGCTTAATATTGAAACTCAATGTATGCTGGAT
>NW_011351077.1:0-1827 GCF_000735185.1 Notothenia coriiceps | reverse complement strand
CAGGATATTAAAAATTCTAAATAATTACTCTGATTTTAGCACAAGTAGGCCAAATTGCTGTGTCCCCAATCATGTTTGCTCAACTTCTGTAACAGATATACAAAAATAAATCAAAGAAATACAAACAAATTCTACATTTTTGTGAGTGTTGTATGACCCTTTTGCTAATATTCCTCACCAAATTGAAATTGTTGTTATTAATTCATTTGTATTGAAAATAAAGTGTGTGTCCCCTGTTTGAATGTCCCCCCTGTTACTCTGATTTGAATCCCTCTGGACACGCCCCTTTACTATTCTACTATTTGTAACTCAAGAAGAAGAAGGATACATTTTGAGTGGGAAATAATCTTCAAGAAGCAGAGTGAATGCGTTCTTCCTTCAACGTTTTTCTAATGTTTTAAAGAACTTAACTATTGCGGTAAAGCATAAAATGTCCACCCTGTTATGCTCATTTTTAGTGGAACTGATCATTTGTTTTACATTTAGAAAATATGGTGAATATATCTATCAAATATATGTTTCTGTTGTCACCAAGTGCTAGCTTGATTATCATCACACATGTAGCAATAGCCAAGTTTAGCATAAAATGTCCACCCTGTTACTATTTTCACAGTAACAGGGTGCACACACAGTAACTGGGGATGGTAAAAAAAAAAAAAATTAAGCATAATATCCTGAGCTTGACCAAAATATTTTTCTTATACTTTAACAAGCCATCATTCAGATTAAATTTTTAAAAAACATGGAAAATAATTTTTTTTATTTTTGAATACCCTCGCTGAAATGGCACCGAATGCTAGGAATGACCCGTTTAAATATGCAAATGAGGCGTTTTGTAATGTCATCTTTTGGTGAATTTAGGAGAAATCTACAGGTACAAACGGACAAAGTTACTCAAATAAACTCCTAAATGTGGATTTTGGACGTTTTATTTCCACTAGTCTGAAAGAAGACATTAAGTAAGCATAAAAAGCTCAAATGAAAAAGCTGATGAGTGCATTTCAACTTTTTTTTTTAGTCTTACCAGGTTAGTTAAATGCGCGAGTTGGTTCTTGTTGACGTCCCTCCTCTCGACGTGGTGCTCCGGTGCCTTCAGGGCCAGGATAGGAGGTTCTGTTGAAGTGCGCTGGAGCTAAAAGACAACACACACACACCCGTTAGCACAACACACACTGTGACCTCAGCAGGCAGAAGAACACACCTCCCTCTCTGTCAATATAGCGTTAGCATGACCCCCCCCGAGGCTTCTGGTCATTAATCAGAAGCATGTGAGCTGCACGGAAAAAAAAAAGCACCGCACTTAGAAATTCACCAGGGAGGAAAAAAGAACATGAAGACAGATGGCCACCTCTCAAATCCTATGTCAAGCTTCGGATGTAAACACAAACAAAATGCCCCCCGCGGCTACAGCTAATGTAAAGGGGTGCGCCTTTTTCTGAGTGATTTCTGGGTGAGGTGGTGCATCAAAACGTCTCTGAGGCAAAGGGAAGAGCTGAAACTTCAAAGTGGTGGTGGTGGGGTGAGTGTCCTGGGTGGGGCTGAGGAGGAGGAGGAGGAAGACGAGGAGGAGGAGGGTGTGGATTTGAACTTTTAATCATAGAGGTGGGCATTGGCGTTTAAACCCGGGAAAACCCATGCAAACTATAACCCAGAAGTATATTAATAACAACAACATAAATCAAATTCTGCAGAGATGTTGTGATGTTGTTTTTCTGTGTTGGAGCCCGAAGGCAGCATCTCCTTGGTTCCCTCCATAAAAAAGCCAATAGCCGCGTTCACACCAAGTACTTTGCTGTACTTAGTTCCCAGCACTTAGTTCCCCTATGG
>NW_011351076.1:0-1625 GCF_000735185.1 Notothenia coriiceps | reverse complement strand
CCCCCCCCCGTTGACAGTTCACGAGCCCGCCCATAGTGTCTCCCGTCCACCCAGTAAAAAAATCCCCACTACACCACTGCCTTTAACACAGAAAGTTTTGATTTAAGAAAACAGATTCAACCCCAAGCTCTAAGGTCATTGAAGGCATCTGATCACATGAACCTAATCTAAAAACATTATGAAATTATGCACTGATCACATTTATATGTGGAAAAAGAAATGCCAGGAAATGTAAGTTAGGCAGGGCAGGTTTAGAAGTCTCTATTTAACTACAATGACACTTTACTGTGTTTTAGAAACGGCTGCATTTAATACATTTCCATTCATAAATCTCAACTTACTGTCAGGTCACCACAACATTCTCAACTATGTCAGTCAGCAGTTGGAGACAGGAAGGAGGAGCCAGCAGACTGAGGGAGAGAGAAATAAACGTTTAGTGTGAGTTCAGAAAAACAACAACCTCACAGCTCATTGCAATCCTATCTAATGTTAAAAGCTGCTCATGTACTTTCATGTTGCTTTCCACTGTTTATTACTAAATCACATGCATGTTAAAACACAGGACAGTTATTAAAGGCAAATACAAATATATTGTATTTATTAGTTATCTTTTTGGATAAAGAAAGTACAAACATAATGAAGGTTTAATATGTTTCTGTATCACAGGATAATTCAATCTCGATAAAAGAATGTGTAGGACATATATTGTTGGTTATTACATCGATTGTGAATTACTGCAATGGAAATCGTTTGATGTCTGAACACAGCGAGGTGGCTATTTGTATTAGCAGAAGCAATATCATTTATTAAATCAATATTTTGAATCTAATTATTAATTTTAAAAATAGTGATAATATATAGAGTCAACCTGAATAATGTCCACCTCACTGTGTGTTATTCCATACGAATACAATTTATGGATGTCATTACTGTTGACACAACTTTTTTTAGGATGGGAATCTATTGTTAACTGTAAACCAATCAAATATAAGTTGATTGATTGTAAAAATACAATGCATTTGCTTACTTACGCTACAGTCTGCAAGGAGTCACCAACAGTGATGGTCTGCAGTTAGAAAAGGGAAAGAGAAGGGGAAGAAGAGGCTTAGATTAGGTGGTCTACTGTCAATGATATTGTTATACTTTTCTTGTCCACAACAAAGATATTATAAAAGTGTCTAATAACATGTAATCTAATGTAAAGCGTCTTTGAGCCCCTTGAGAAGCACTATAAAAATACCATGTATTATTATTATTATTATTATTATTAGGGCCGGGACTTTAACGCGTTAATTAAGATTAATTAATTACACAAAAATTAACGCATTTTAATCGCACTTATTTTTGCACCGCGGAACGTTTCTCACTGGATGAGTTTCAGGGGTACCGATTATACTGGAGCACCAACTAACGTTCATGACTTCAAACAACAACAAACCACAGTGAACAATAGTCAAACGTGAACGAAGAAGCTGATGAGACCGCTTTGGTTGGCCCCGTGGATGGGACATTTTGTTTTAAAAAACGGACGGATGGAAGCATCGATAAGAGCACGGTTGTTTGCAAATTATGCAAATCACCGTAGCACATCAAGCCTCAAGTATCACCTCAATGCAAAACATATA
>NW_011351075.1:0-1879 GCF_000735185.1 Notothenia coriiceps | reverse complement strand
CACTTTTGCCAAATATCAGCCTTTTCTTTCTTTATCATTTTTTTGCACAGATTGCAAAGTGGCAAAGTATTATAACTTTTTTTTCTAACAAAGGGATTGCACAATTGTATTATGTATTTATTTTTTTGACCACACAGAATTATGGAGCATTGTTTTATTATCACTGTTCTAGCAACGTGATTTTTTTATTTTTGTGAAAGGAATGCTCACGTTCATATTGATGTATTTTAATAAATGTTAACTTGGCCCATTACGTGACTATTTTTGTTTCTCCAAAGCCTGACAGAAAAAGTTTGAGAACCACTAGACTAAAGTGAACTATCTAACATCTATAACGCCAATGCTAAGGACCGGCCCTGTCTACCGAGGCCGGCGTCCTTCGTTGCGGGAAATTTCGAGGCTTCACATGTGTATCCTCCGCGGTCTTAAAATCCCCACAATGCTTTGCGCACGGACCAATTTCCAAAGCTTTGGCGGAAATCACGCTCCATTTAAGGCGGGGCCTCGCATATGACGCACACCTGCTGTTAGCCTGTTCCACCATTTTTCGTTTTCCGAGGCTAGGAAGGATTCTTGCCTCGCTTCTGAAGGACCTGACTCGGAGGGACATGTCCTACCAAGGAAGCGTCCTCGACATTGAGAAACACCCACAGTTCTGTCCATCAGACAGAGTGCTGTGCCTCCTGTCATCATTAATGGAAGTCTCTTTAAAATGACCGCTCAGATGAGAGGATTTCTCATTTCTCTAACCGCCTGCTGCTTCCCCTCCTCTCGCCTCGGTTCCCCTACTCGGCTCCTCCGCTGTCATCTCCTGTGGGCGGGATTAAGACACGAGGCTAGGAGTTGAGGATAGGAGTCGAGGAGGGGAAATTAGTGAAATGAGAAAGGCCCCCGGATGCGTTGCTTTTGTCTGTCAGACAACGCCGAGGGCACAGGCGCACACGGTGGCCGCTCGCTCGCTTCTGGAACCTACACAGTGTTAAAGCCGCTGGATAACGCTCATGAATCACCACTTTGTTTATCTGGAGCTCGTAAGGAATAGATCCCGCTGAGCGTCTTCATCCCTCCACAGCATCTCTTTCTTCCGCAGCACCTGAACACAGCGGTGAGTTCACGGAGCGTCACTGAGCTGCTCATCATTTGTTGACATTTTTCACATTCAGCGCCATTTGCAGACAGGTACACCTTCTTTCGCCACTGTTATTGTTCTAGTTTCAAACGCACTGGTTTTTATTCCGAAACAAGCGCCGAAAGGGAAGCAAGGGATTTTTTTCCTAACATTCATCTAATAATTATATTGCGGATTTGCCTGTAATGCGTATTGCAGAGAGCAGATGTGATGCTTAGTAAACAGTGGCGCTTTTTTATAGTTGTCTAATGCAAGGAGTGCATTGGAAATTCATTGTAATACGGTTGGACATGATTTTGTGTATTAGTCATCACTATGATCGTGGCTCTCTCGTGGAATGTGATGGAGCAGTGATGGAGTCCTCTGTTATTCCAGCAGCACATCATCATGGAGACTGTTGACTGTACAGCTCAATGAATGCGGGGCATCTTTCCATCCATATTGCAATAGTATAAATAGGCTCTGCATTTCCTATAAACGAGTACTTAATTATTAATGCAAATACAAAGTAACTGTCAACAACTGTTTTATTCCCAACTATATTTACAATAATACACAAATCTCTAGTGTTTTAGTCTGACTGATTGAACCCATTACTGGATTTATTGAGAATACTCTTACTATCCACACACACACACACACACACACACACACACACACACACACACACACACACACACACACACACACACACACACACCGTGTGTTTGTTGTCTGCACTAGTCACGCTATGGGCCACAGAGCTGTGCT
>NW_011351074.1:0-3261 GCF_000735185.1 Notothenia coriiceps | reverse complement strand
ACATAATATTTATATAGCGCCTTTCACGAAACCCAAGGTCGCTTTACAAGTCGGGTAGGGGGGGGAGTAGCGGAAAAATAAACCTATCAAACTAAAGCCTTGGTGAAAAGGTGTGTTTTGAGGGCTTTTTTGAAAGTGTCCAGGGTTGGGGCGCTGCGGATTTCGGGGGGGAGAGAGTTCCAGAGGGTGGGGGATGCTACACTAAAAGCTCTGTCACCGAAAGTCCGCAACCTGGTGCGGGGGGTAGAGAGGAGATCCTGTCCAAACGATCTTAGCTTCCGGGATGGAGTGTGGTGGCGGAGAAGGTCAGACAGGTATTGGGGGGCGAGGGCATGGAGGGATTTGTAGGTCAGAAGAAGGACTTTATACGTGATACGGTGCTTGACTGGGAGCCAGTGGAGGTGGATGAGGATGAGGGTGGGGGTGATGTGCTGCCAGGGCTTGGTGTGAGTGAGCACCCTGGCAGCCGAGTATCAAACTTTCTAGTGAGCAGGGGCTGCTTGAATCCAGTCAAGAAGATACAAAGGAAACTGCAGACTGTGTAAAAGCTGTCAGAACAACTCGCTGTGTAAGTGTGTATTTTCTAAAACATGTTTGTGTTCTTTCCACAGAGTCTGCCCCGACATCTTTTGAAGGAAACTATGGAAGGATCATTTACAGAGTGAGAGCTTTTATCAACACTCCACGCTTCGCCAAGGACTACAACACAGAGAAAGCTTTCTACCTGCTGTGCCTCCTGAACCTGAACGAAGTGCCCGACATATGGGTGAGAAATGATCCAACGTGTGTAAATGTTCAGTCCTCGTCTGCTTAGACCACTACACAAGGCTGATCTACAGGGACAGAAACCGACCCCCATCCTTGTTCAATACATCCTCTATATGAAGATGCATGTAAAATGGACAGCCTGTGGTTTGTGGTGCTCGAGCAATTTACACAACACCATTCATCCCTTCTGTGTCTGCGTCCATAGTGCAGTCTGTCAGAATGCTTGGTCAATCATTATTTCCCTCCAGATTATGCTTGCTTTTGATGTATTACAAATAATTTCTAATCAATCAGAATCAGAATACCTTTATTAGTCCCACAGAGGAGAAAGACTGTACTGTTAGATTTTACTTATAAATGTCAAATGGCTTGTAAAAGCAAAATGATCACGTATGTTATTTTGATGTCATTTTCCTCCAATGAGAAGATATGAAAAGATGACTAATATGAAGTCTACACTTGTGTTCTAAGAGCCGAGCCTTTAGCCAAGTATAGTGAGCCATCAGCTACAGCTGTTGTGATGTGCTAGCTACATTTTCTTTTTCTCTTCAATTTCTTTTTATGTAAACCCTTTCAGTCATAATATATTATTATATTTGAATAGTTAAACATTAAGAGTAAAATGTTGCCAGACCTTGGATTTTGGCCCTCCAATGAAAATCAGCGTTATTATTGCCAATGTGTGGGCCATGGATGTATATTGAATCCCCCCGGACCCCCCTGCAGAGGTTCAGTCTGAATGTTTATATGCTACGACTATATCGCTCTGCTGGGCTGAAACCGGGTCAATATATTGGCGCTGCGCCAGAAAATAACAGTTTCATTTATTTTCATATTTTAAATAATTGTATTTTCACTCAGAGTGGGGGTTTGAATACACTACAATCAAAATGTCAACATGACGCAACATTTCACTTCTTCCAGAAATACAAATTAATAAATAAAAAATGAACATTCATAAAAATAGGAAACATAAATAATAAATAAATCAATTAAAGAACCACAGTGTTGATAAAATAATATTTTTTTGTTTGTACAAAACGAACAAACAAACAAAAATCCCCCCCACACATACACCCCAGTCAAGCTTAAGTAGTGTTTTCCAAGATGTTTGGATGCTGGGTGAAACAGTTTCACATGCTAGATATATTAAATGTGAATAAACAGTATGTCTCAGGTCAGTGAAATTCCAAACTCACATATATTGCGTGTAGATGGGATGATATGCTTGTAATAAATCAGCAACATCACTAATGATGTGCCTGCGCCACCTATTATTTTGACCTTGGGCCAGCCCTGGGAAATCAGAAGCCCGCCCACGGATTTAGGTCTGCCGCTGTGTCTGAATGTTGATGTGCAGATGTGCAGATGTGCAAACTCTTCTTTCTCTTCTGCACACACACACATTCTGCTGTCAGATTTAAAGTGCATCCTTTTAAAGTGTTTGGTTGCTGCCAACAACTTAAAGCCAGGTTTTGTTTCACCTAATATCTCCCCATTCTCCAACATAATTGTCATTTTTTATTTTTTATTAGTGCTGAATAAACAAACTTAATTCAATGAGTCGGAGGCGTGTGGCGCTGTCAAACTCCAATCTATCACCCAATCATGATACTCGCAGTCCATTGTGAGATTGGATTTAAACCAATCACGACGCGAGTTCACAATGGACGGAGCCAATCACGTCACGGCATCACAATGGACAGAGCCACTCACGGCACGGCTTCTACCCGAACCCGTCCCCCTCACGCTTTGGTTGATAGTGACGAGACGAATCAGAGGTAGAGTAAGTAACAACACTATATGTTTCTATTTTCCCGTTTACAGTCATAAAACCTACTTTTACAACCGTCGTTTTGGCGTCAACTTTTACATTACGGTATATTCGGCAACTTCAGTCTGCATAAAGTTAGCAAGCCAGCATTGCTAATGCTATCGTGTCTAGGTTAAATACACGTTATTATATTAATCAATGTCAACACAGCCATGTGTTATACATCCGATTGACAACAGTAATTTAAATAAGCTGTTAAACGACTCTTGTATGAATGGGCATGTTGTAATTAGTAACTATCTGTGAGCAGTGGTACAGTAGTCATACAGCATATACTGTATACACAGAGGTGGGAAGTAACTAAGAACATTTACTCAAGTACTGATTATATGTGTAGATAACCTGTATAAATAATGGTTAACATGGTGTCAGTGTTGTTCGTTTTGCAGTGTAGTTCTCTCTAACACTTGCATTGTTATTTTGCTTAAAGTTTAGATGATCACTAAACCTATAAGCCATAAAATGGGAGATGCGGAATGGACGGGCTTTGGCCTTCAGGAGGGATAAACCCGCTCCAAGGAAACGGAAGTGACGTGACCTCTGTCAGAAGGTAAAGTATAGAAACATGTGTACCTATTACTTATTATTCACATATGATAAGTATATTACTGAACATTTACAAATTACTGGTGCAAATATTATCAATCAAAGGATTTACA
>NW_011351073.1:0-2727 GCF_000735185.1 Notothenia coriiceps | reverse complement strand
TACCGACGAACATTTCTACTAAAGACCGGGCAAAAAGTGGGGGGAAACTATTCTGCACCCCGTGCAACTGTGTGTTGGAGCATAAGAGAAAATCGACGGGGACGACCCACTTTGATTCATTCAAACATTCGAAAATGCTTTCTGCTGCTGCGGACAAGAAAGCCAAACAACTCACGTTCAGCGAGGCATCAACCTCCAAAACCCTTTCGAGGGCTACAAGAAACGAAGTGAGTAGCCTACAAGATTGAAGCTGGTCAGATAACGAACGCGTAAATGAAAACGGAATGAGGCGGAGAAGTGTGTGTGTGTGCGTGTGTGGGGAGGGGGTGTGTTTGTGTGTGTGTGTGTGTGTGTGAGATTAAAAAAGCCCAATTGCTTTTACAATAAATAAACATTGAATGTGTTTAATTGAATAGTAAAGGGGTTTAACGTTAGTGGCAGGGTGTGTGTGAGAGAGAATAAATAAGACAGCCCAATATTAAAAAATTGTTATTATTTTTCCCCGCATATTTAGCATATTTCGCAACTTTCCGCATATTTCACAACTTCCCGCAATTTCACCGCATAAAATCACATAAAAACCCCGCATGTTCAATCGCATAATCAAGGAATTTAGCCCGCATAATAAAGGATTTTTGCCGGCGTTTTTCTGGAGGGTCTAATATAGAAGCTAAGAGTGACGTGAGGAAACTAAACCTGGGGATCAAACCTCAGTGTCTGTAGTGGTAATAAAAACAAATTAATACTTTAACATCTAGGTTTTTCCACAAAGGCATTAACCATAAACTCAAGATTTGCAGATTTAGTGCGAGCTGCAGTTTTCTCGATGTAACAAGAGAACGTTTCTGCTTCTAATGCAGAGGTCTGCAGTTAATACTAAAACTTAGCAGGACAGTAAAATGTAACAGGTGCTATCAATGAACTCTGGTTAAATGTAACTTGTTCAAACACTTAGTTCATGCCTGGCTCTACTCTTTATCAAGGAGGGGACACTGGGAGTGTTCCTCTTAGTATACAATCTGTAAATGTGTTTATGTTCATAGTATTTTAAAGTAAAAGTACTGAAAAAAGTGTTCTTCACTTATATGTTAATCTATATATAAAACAAAAACCATCAGCAGAGTGGTACAGTGTGAAAGGCTATCCCACCGTCACACCAGTATATCACAGTAATATGTAGCGAGCAATGACAGGCGTCCCCCATCACTCACGGGGCATTTCCTTTAGTCTTTGCAACACATATAATGGGAGGGGTTACCGTGATTTCGGCCAATCATTGCGCATTGGGGTTGATGAACACAAAAGGCCGACATAATGCCGCTCTCACTGGATTTCAGAGAGCAGTCCATCAGAAGAAAATGCCCTCCTATGTAATCCTTTGTAGTTTGGAACAAGTCCTCCACGATTCTCTCGAGGAAATAAATGGATTTAAAGTCATCATACGAGTGGGATTGTATCTGTTTTGTCCAACAATGAGCGATTCCATCCCATCATAACGTTGTTGGTAGTGGGTTTCAGACGCAGATCCTCAGAGTTTAACTTCCTGTACACATTAAAAACAAAGACGGTGTGGACCCTCAGGCCTCCGAGCTCAGGGGGGTCCTGGTGGGGCTGGGGGGGAGCCGAGCCGCTGCACTGTGCTCTGTGCGGAAACTGTAGTCATACTGGCAGAGGAAGGGGGACATTATTACTATTTAAGGCTTTTGCACAATTTAAAATACACAAACATAACAGATAACATGATAAACAGTGCAGGAAGAGGCAACACATGTAAAACTTCTAGATTAAATAATGCTAAAAATCACAATTTTATATAAAACACAACATCAATATACAAACAATTGCTTGAATTCAATAAAAATGGACAAGATATTCAAATTTAAATATACTAACTCTGATGTGACTGTGAAAACCAGGGTTGTGTTCCGATAATCCAAAAATCAGCTCCTAAATTCTAACCCTATTTCCTATTCCTTGACCTCTGAGTGAAACGTCACGGGGTTAAGGGATAGTGGATAGGAGAATTCAAAAGGACTTAGGAGAAGAGACTGCGGTACTTTAGAGAATCCGAATGCACTTTCACTATCCGACGTGTTTATGATGCGCCAGCGGACGTCATTGTGTGCGTCTGCTGCTGTGGGGAAACTATGGAAACTACAGTTTTCTATACAGCGGACTACAACATGGATGTTTAATAAGAACGAGGGACTCATCTAGAGACTCTGCACCGTGCTCTGATGCTGTTGCTTTATGCTTTATGAACGTGGACAACAGAGAAACATATTCTTCATGACCAAAGTTGTTATTGAAATAAAAAAGGAAAGTGAAACTTATGCTCGTCATCCTCTCCCTCCGGTCCACATTAATACAAATGATCCCAATACATATGATTGTATGAAAATATCTTAAAGTCAATACAAATGTATTTATTATAAACGTTAGTCCTTAACATCTATCACTGTGGATATCACCATTCAAACATCTTTTAAAAGTTGAACTAACCCCACACAGCTCAGTGAAATGTTGACTTTATTTGATCATTTCAGTAAAAACTAACGTTCATATTTCTCTTTTTGATTATAATACTGATGAACGTTCAAAACAAAGCACTTTGGCAACTTACCACATACGTTTTAAAATGCTTAATAAGCACCGTAACTTTCATGATATAATTTCTCCGTCATAATCGTTTGTTTCCGTGAACGGCCACTGTTGTGTGACGCAAAT
>NW_011351072.1:0-2422 GCF_000735185.1 Notothenia coriiceps | reverse complement strand
GCAGAGTTTCTGTTTGCTGTTAAATACCAACCCAAATGTTCATTAATTAGGTTGACAAAGTCACTATCATTAAGAACGTGGTTTGGAAACCTCCAGCGTTTAGGGTTTGTGTGGGGGTCCTTTAATATTATTTGAAGCATAAGGGGAGCATGGTCTGAGAGTGTCTTGGCTAAATATTCACATGAAGACACAAGGTGTGTTTTTGCTGTGTGAAGAAAAAAAGTGTCTATCCTAGAATAGCTTTTGTGCATATGTGAGTAGAAGCTATAGTCACGTTGAGATTTGTGTCCCTCCCGCCACACATCAAGTACATATAGATCTAAAAGTTATTTTTTCAGGGTCTTGGGCTGCTGATGTTAATTTTTTTGAGGTGCCAGAGGATCGGTCGTTTGTGGGGTCTAGCACTAGATTTAAATCCCCTCCTATTATGAACTCAGAAGGATGACGCGTTATTTTAAGAAAAAGTTTAACATAAAAGTCAGGGTCGTCTTGGTTTGGTCCATAGATGTTAAGCATAGTGATCAATTGGTCTCCAAAATATCCTGTTTCTAGGATGTATCTACCCCCTCTATCCTTTTCAACTTGTTCTACTTGGAAGGACGTCCCTTTCCTTATCAAGATAACCACCCCTCTTGCAGGCGAGGTAAATGAGGAAAAAAATATTTGACCCTGCCATTGTTTCCCCAGCTTACAGTGCTCTGTATCTGTTAAAGGAGACATGTCATGGCCATTTCCACTGATCATAATTCCATTGTTGAGGTCTACTAGAATAGATACATATTGTGCAATTTTCCAAACTCACATTGGTTTCTCATACAGCATCTCTGTAAACTACGTGTATTCACTGAATTTCACTCTCTGCCTTTAACGGCTCGTTGTAGCTCCAATAGCTCCAGCCCACACCCTCCCTGTGAGCACAGTGTGCTCTGATTGGTCGGGACGTTGTGAATCGCGCTGAGCTCCGTGGAGGGTGTTGTTTCCTTGTTTAGCGATACACAGCGAAACACAGCCAAGCTCATCCTGAGCACACACAAAGTCACACATAAGTGTGGCTTGATATTGAGTAAGAAAAAGGTTGATAAACGCTGTGAGAATGGGTCTGCGGAGAGCATTTTGCCGCAATCCCAACTGTCTGTTATCAGCCTGCAGCCAGGGAGGAGAAATCAGCAGAGCTACCTGCACTGTGTGTGTGTGTGTGTGTGAGGAAGTCAGTGGATTGGTCAATTTGGACCAATCAGCCTGGTCATAGCTCTGGGCGTGGCTCCTGGGTATTCAGACGTCACAATGCCCAGGAAGAACATGAGAAATCTCCAACGAGGCTTTTTGGGGAGGTCTTTTCTCTGTTAGAGTTTTACTCCCTACAGGGTGTACTTTGAGGGTTTTTGACTCTGCAGACCGTTTACATGCATAAACACCTTCATAACACACAAGGGGATGGGTAATAACCGGAAAAGCATGACATGTCTCCTTTAAGTGAGACTCTTGAAAAACAAAAAGCCACATCAATTGTGTGCCTTCTAAGGAAGGAGAGAACTTTACGGCGCTTGGTTGGCTTGTTGATTCCATTAATGTTCCAGCTTAGGAATTTATATGTTATGGCTGCACACATGCAAATTATATAAGATAGGTGTAACTATGGGTGTAGCTGAAAAAAATGGATTTGCAAACACTTCCTGAGTTGACATAAGAGCTTGTTCGTAAAAAAGTACAAAAAAACAAGAAATAACGAACATAGAGAAATTAAATGATTGCCCTGTCTGGAGCACACCCCCCTCCACAAAAACCCACCTACCCCTTGAAAGGGGAAACTGGCCTACACTTCCATCCATAACCGTGAAGTCTTACTGCACTACCCTAGTGAGTGAAATCAAGCTATCTAAACTGAGACAGAGTTCCGGAAACTGAAATATATAAACTCAGCTGTGAACACAAATTCCTTGGGTCATATAGGGGAATGATATAACTGTATTTAAACTTGAAATTGAGGTCTTGAAGCAAGTATAAAAAGGGACTCTTACAGAGATTAATTCAAGCATGAATTAAAAAAAGTGAAACGAATGGCCCGAACAAGGCAGAACTATGGTGAGGGAGTCTACAAGTGAGAGCCCACATCATCGCACATCTCTAGTTGTAGAAAGGAACATAATTATACAATTATGTGTGAAAATGCACATTTGGAAAAGTTAAAGTAATAAACAAAAAGAAAAGGCAGCTGGAAATGCAATCTGCGCCTTGTTGCAATTGTCCAAGTAGTCTTTATGGCTGGATAAGATGAAAAACAAAGCAAAGTGCAATATGTGTGGCTCTCTCCGGAAGTTCCAGGGTTAAGTCGTTAGGATAAAGTAGCCTAAATGTAATGTTCTTGCCGTGTAACATCTTCTTCAGCGGCACGAAGGCTTTCCTTTTCCTGTACAGAGCCGTA
>NW_011351071.1:3885-14375 GCF_000735185.1 Notothenia coriiceps | reverse complement strand
TAAACACCCGAAGTGATAGCAGAGCCGACACTGGTCACACCTGAAGCACACAAGCACACACACACACACACACACACACCTTTTCTGGTTATTACCCGTCCCCTTGTGTGTGATGAGGGTTTTTCTGCATGTGAACGGTCTGCAGAGTCAAAACCCTCAAAGTGCAGAGACCTGTCTGTGCTAGTTTGCTTCCTGGGTTCTGTGACGTGTGCACACCCAAATCAACAACAAATGACCAGATTGGGCCAAATAGACCAATCCGCGGAGCCCCTCACACACCAGGACCATAGACGAGTTGGGATGGTGGAGAAATGCTCTCCACAGACCCATTCTCACAGCATTACAAACCTTTTTCTTACTCAATATCAAGCCACACTTATTGTGTTTACTTCGGCCTTGAGTGTTTGTGTGCTCAGGATGAGTTTAGTTTGTTCTCGCTGTTTCGCCGACCCGAAAACCTGTCCGCTCCTCACAGCAGCAACAAGCCTCGCAACGTCCCGACCAATCAGAGCACACTGGGCTTGGAGAAATATTCCAACAGTGAGCGGGAAGCAGGAGTCATAGAGAACTGTTTGTAGCTCTAACAATGTCTCAGGAATTAAAATAAAGTCGTTGATTTCTCTCCTCTTGGTTGACTGTACTTATTTTGGCTTTGGATCAACGTGACCACAGAATAAGACGTGCCAATAATTGATTTAAAAGAGTTTAAAAGAGTGTGCTTATGAGATGTTTTGTAATATTTGCAACTGATTCTCATTGAGGTAGATCAGCTAATAAAAAAATTAAGCAATCAAGAATAATATGTGGATAAAGTCTCTACTTTCCGATGAGAGGAGGAAGAGGGGATCAGGTTTCATCTAGGAATCACACACTGGATATGAATAAGTAATGGGATTTAATCATCGTTTTTATGTATATCGTCTAATCACAAAACTCTAGACAATCTAAGACGAGGAAATTCCCGAAGCTTTCCTCGTTTTTTGGGGCGAAAGAAACTCAGTTTTCAAGTACTTGGAAAAGAAAAGGCCACAAGTTCAAGTCCCAGATCGGTACTGCTCAGACATCTTCGGGAAGCAGGAGTCATAGAGAACTGTTTCTAGGTCTAACATGTGTCAGGAATTAGAATAAAGATTTCCTCTGATTAAAGTGGAAATGGGTGGTGGGACAAGACACAACGCTAACTACGGTTTTGATGTTAATCGTCTAAATATAAAACTTTAGAGAATCTAAATGAGGAAATTCCTGAAGCTTTGCTCGTTTTTTGGGGCGAAAGAAGCTCAGTTTGAAGGAACTTCAAACAGAAAAAAGGGCCACAAGTCCAAGTCCCAGGTCGGACAAAGTACAGAGTGTGGACTGGAACCTAAAGAGATGCCAGTTCGCAGACATCTGTGTAAACGCACTGGTTTCCACTCTGGAGCAGAAACTAAGAGGAAGGATGTGAGTTCATGAAGAGAATCCCAGTGGATTGAACCCTACATCTAAAATTCATGGATGCAAGGAGACAGATGTTCAGGTTCTGATACTGGACGTGTTTCCTGGACTCATTGAAGGTTTCATTCACATGAGCCTGATTCCTATTAAACATATGCCAACGTGTATATGCCCTGTAGCGTGTTCCCTAGGTGTTAGTGCATGTCAATGGTCTGCTAAGGCTAATATCACTGTGTTCGCTCTCCTGTGTCGTGTTTTATTCACATGTGGCTGATTCCTATGAGAACATGCCAAAGTGAAGTTTTCCCTGTAAGTCATTTCAAACAACGCACTCACATTTGAGGAAACTCACCATTAGTGCGTCTGAAAACCTCTTTGATTGGTACAGATGTTTACACGGGGAGCACTTAACATTTAAAGACGGCTCTAACCTTCCTGATAATGGAAGGTTTTGTTGCTGTGGTTCAGCCTGTCCTCCTCCTCCTCTGCAGCTGCATCCGTCAGAGCAGACACACACCAACAGGACTCTCAGAGGAGAGCCCATCTCTTCATTTAGACCAGGCCGAGTCACTCCTTTAATGCAATGTGATTTCATAAAAACACGCTGAACCAAAACAGGACAAATGAAATACTTTGTGCGGGGTCCGTTTTTATTTCCATGACAATTAAATCCTGCTTTTAAGGATCTATTTCTTTGAAAAGGAAGAAGCTGGTTTACCGTCTGATCGTAGAATGAACACAAAGAGCCGTGAAGTTTCCTGCAGACCCAAGGCTCTCTTCAAAGAACTGCTTTTTATTTGTATTTACTCCCTGATTACGCCTCAGAGGACGACCAATGCTGCGCTTCAAGGATGTCGTAAAGCTTGACATGAAGGCCCTGGACGTTGCGACAGACAACTGGGAGAGGCTGGCGGAGGACCGGATGAAGTAGCGCCAGCAGCTGCGCGAAGGTGGTGACAGACTTGACAAAGACTGGATTTGTGGACTTGCTCTAAAACGTGGACACACTGTATCTCTCTGATTGCACTGTACAATCTCTTGTAGATGTTCTTGCCAATGACGCCTGAGAGTCTGTTTTTAGGTCTAATTATCGAAGCATTTGTTATAATTGTCAGGTCTTTTACGCTATTTTATTTAAAATATCCCCAGGATGACTCTTTCTGCCAAAAAACAACAACATTTGACTTTCCCTCGTTCAGGACTTCCAAAAGGCAATTCATTACGGCCTTAATAATAATACGAGCAATTAAAACAATGAAATGCGCACACGCACACACACACACACACACACACCCACACCCACACCCACACACACACACACACACCAGAGTTGAATATTGCACTATGCTGTTCGCCTGTTAAAATCATTTCAACGATGTTCTCAACAAGAAAGAAATGATTATAAAAGTTGACAAGAATGATTACTATCATTTATTTATGTTTACGACCCATTCCTAATAAGATAAGTCATTCAGTACCGATCGATGGTTTAGTTAGGTCAGTGGAACCTGTGGATTTTGAAGCAGAATTGCAGCCAAAGTGCTTCAGAGCAGAGACAGAATAACAGCAATGCAGAAAAGAAAAAATATTGATTGATAAGAACAAAACCAACAGTTACATTTAAACAAATATATCCACCATTAAAACATGATGACTCGAAGAGTGGGGACTCGAGAATTGGTGACTTGACTATAGCACACACACACACACACACACACACTGACCTTGGAGGAAGAAGTGTCACAGTCCTGGCAGATCCAGCCGTACCCCGTCTGTTTGGGCGATTTCTTCAGGGGGGGGACACACACACACACACACACACACACACACACACACACACACACACACATCAGCATGTTGGTGTTACAAACATCAATGTGGTTTATTTTCATCTGAAAACAAAGAAATTTTAAATGTTGTATTTGAAATTCAGGAGAAAAGTTGTCAGTCGTTGAGACGAAAACACTAAATTGTTAATTCAACCTAAACCTAACCTATAAACAGTTAAACCAGATAGAAATAGAAGTTTGCAGCGGCCTCTTAGTAGTCCTTTTCCAGTTCTGTATATTTATGTAAATGCACAAACTGCACTGTGTTCAAATTAAATATGTCCAAATCCGCCGCCACACGTCCTTCAGTCTCCAGTAACACGTGAAGTAGATCTGAAGCGTAGCTCCAAGATGGATCTGAATGCGTCTTCCTCTCCTCAGTTATTGATCTGTTACCCTCTGCATTCCTCTCAGCATGCTTCAGAGTGGGTTCGCCCGTTTGACCTCGATCTGCTATCAGATTCTCATTGGACAATGTGAATCTCCCTCATTGATTAGGACTTAATTGGCTCTAATTGTGGAGTGTGTGTGTGTGTGTGTGTGTGTGCGCGCGTGAGCATCTGTGTGAGTGTGTGTGTGTGTGTGTGTGTGTGTGTGTGTGTGTGTGTGTGTGTGTGTGTGTGTGTGTGCGCGCGCGAGCATCTGTGTGAGTGTGTGTGTGTGTGTGTATGTGTATGTGCGTGTGCGTGTGCGTGTTGAAGGGCAGAGATGATTAAAGTGTGGGCAGCTTTAATGCGTCGGTGCTGAATTGACTTTTAGCTGCTTCTCTATCGCTGAGTTTATAAAAAGGAGGAAAGGGAAGGAGATTATTCTGCAGAATAAAGGAGTGTAGGAATATGAAGAGCTGCTGCTGGCGTTGAATATCCTGCGTTGGAATAAAGACAGAACTTTCCTTTTTGTTCCATGTAATGAAATGATGAACCGAGGGAAAAAACCCTTTGCAAAAAAAATGAATATTACATAATGGTGATTATTTTATTTGTTCCATATTTAAACGTGACATAATTTTCATATATATCAATAATTAAAGACACATTACATCACATGTTAGACGCTTTTATCCAAAGTGACTTACATACTCAATACTGTGGACAATCCCCACAGGAGCACTTTGGGGTGAAGTGTCTCAGGGACATAACGACATGCTGACTACAGTGGGACTCGAACCTGCTACCCCCTGATTGGAAGTCCAGCACACTATGCACTGGGCCACAGCCTCCATATTAATTAACAAAGAGCAGTTGTTGAAACAGTTTCCCAGCTGCATCTCTCAGTCATTAAAATGATTTATTAATGATTGTGTTGTTTTGTTATTATGTTGTTGTGTTGTTGTGTTGTCTTTGCATCAGGATGAGTATCATAACTCTCCCTCTGTCTCCAGGATTCTGTCTCTGATGATTTATTGAGTTGGATCTCACCTCCTCGTCCTCCAGGTTTCTGCTGGATTTGTTTCCTCAGAGGAAGGGGGCGGTTCGATGCCGACTTTTTCAATAATATGGAGAACATCACGGCTGGCGTTCAGACAGGAAGTGCTGCCATCACTTCCTGTCTGAACGAGGCGGACTGAACAGATGGTTGGGGGTCATCCTGAAATATGTTCTTCATCTTAGGATAAATGTGCATCTTGAGGATAATGGCTGTGGGCAAATATATGGAAGAATTAAACATTTTCATTAACCTCTATTGATTTGGTGATGTAGTATGTTTTAACACATGGGTCATCATGAGTTGGTGGATAAATGATTGTTTTTTTCTGAAGATATTTGACATGTAACTGCGTTCTCTGGCAGAAACCAATTTAAAATCAGAAGCCACATAAATTGTGTTCTCGTTCTAAACACAAGGACACAATGTGATGGTGCCTATTATGCTTTTTCAAATTAAAAAAAGGAAGGCTGTACGGCATTTAAATGTCCCAAAAATGCTATAAAGAATGATGTTACAGTAGGAACCATGAATTACACATTTTAAGGTATACAAAGTTAAAAAGTTCCAGGAACAATACATATTGTGTAGAACAAGCAATACAGAGCGAATGTATGTTTAAGGCAGGGATCGGCAACCCGCGGCCCTTTAAGCCCTCTGCTCTGGCTCCCTTGAGCTTAAAAATAAGAAGGAAATAAAATAAAAGTATTTGTAGAAATATTTATATTTTGTTGCACGGTTGAAAATGTATCTTGCATTTTGAGGTGATACTGTGACACATACATTAAAAAAATAACGGTTTTAATTAGTTCAACTAAAAGATGCGTCGCATCCTGCTACGGTCCCGCGCGAGCGCCTTTTCCTGCAGGTGAATAACCTGACCCCCGGCTCGATGAGCGAACTATGGATAAATCAAACAAAATAAAAGTATCGGAGGAACAGAAGGTTTGATTCTGCGTGGACAGAGTTATCTGCTTTCAAACCAAACGATGCTGGTTTACCGGTATGTTTGATATGTAGAGAGAAGTTGTCAAAGGTGCTGCAGCCTTTAGGTATTGGAGGGAAAACACGGGAGAGGAAGACAGCTGACGATCTTCATCATAATTCAATCACCTAACTCTTTTTAGGGCAGCTATACGTTTTATTTATTTCAAAGTGGGCCCATTTTAATTATATTTGTTTCTTCAAATGTGCAGAGGACTCCCAAGTGCTGGGTTGATTTATTTTAAAGTAGGTCTGTGTATTTGTTTAATTCTCCTTATAAGAGTTCTTTGTTTATTATTAGAGGTTAACAGTTTTCTAATGTAATAAATAATATATGCAAAAAAACCCTGTAGTTTTTGTCTATGATGTAACAATAAATACAACTTCATAAGCTATCAAGCTATTAAATATGTTTTGCGGCTCCAGACAAAAAAAAATGTTGGAAAAGGGGGAGAAATGGCTCTTTTGGTCAAGAAGGATGCAGACCCCTGGGTTAGCAAAAGTAAACTAAATATATTTATTTGAACCATAATGGCAATAGGAAAGCGGCAGTGGGACGGTTTCCAACAAACGTTCTTATTAAGGAGACGTCAAAGTTGAACTTGGTCTAAAGAAAACATTTTAGAAACCTTATTTTACACACAATACATTGAGTTACACCAACCAGTACTCTCCTGTCTGTCCACCATCATCTCCCCAAAGGACTTGTTAGCTCATCTCTGGGAACGACGGCCTAAAGCACCGACATGAGACCCAGAGTGAAGTAGAAATATCCTCTCACTTCCGTCAAATCAAGACTAATAACTTTTAAATCAGTGTTTCTGTTGCACTAATGTTTATGAAAACCTTTTTGGATTTCTGGCTCAAAAGTTAGATATTAATAAACTTCCTCTCTTCATTTGGACTCAGACCAGTCAAACTTTAATTAGCATAGAGTTAGAGAAGCTAGCCTTGGGCACTAGAGTACAGGAAGGGTCAAAGGTTACAACGCTTTACCGTCAGTGTTTACATCAGACTCACTCAGATCAGAGGAGAAGCTTAATTGGATCAGTTAATTGGCTTCTTATGAGACAGAGAGCCATAAGATAACAGCTGCTGCACATTAACACACAGAGGCAGGTGGAACACACACACACACACACACACACACACACACACACACACACACACACACACACACACACACACACACACACACACACACAGTATTTTAAGTGCCGTCTGGCCACTTAGTGAATAGAAGACAAATGCCCTGAGTGAGAGTGAGAGTGTGTGTGTGTGTGTGTGTGTGTGTGTGTGTTCATCTCTGTGTGTGTGTTTGTGTGTGTGTCTGTGTGAGTGTGTTTGTCTGTGTGTCTGTGTGTCTGTGTGTGTGAGAGAGTGTGAGTGCGTGTGCGTGTGTGTGAGTGTGTGTGAGAGAGAGAGTGCGTGTGTGTGTGTGTGTGTGTGTGTGTGTGTGTGTGTGTGTGTGTGTGTGTGTGTGTGTGTGTGTGTGTGTGTGTGTGTGTGTGTGTGTGTGTGTGTGTGTGTGTGAGAACTCTGCAGGAGACTCTTGAAGACCTTCCAGATTTACAGGAGGTCTTGTTATTTGGCAGGATGTGACGCCTGCCTCCTTAATTACTCCACCTTAATGAAGCCTTGTTTAATGTGCGCTGTGTATCTTTGGGGGGGATCTTTGAATTAAAGCACGGCCCACTGAAGTGTGTGTGTGTGTGTGTGTGTGTGTCTGTGTGTGTGTGTGTGTGTGTGTGCGTGCGTGTGTGTGTGTGTGTGTGTGTGTTTGTGCGTGCGTGTGTCTGTGTGTGTGTGTCTCTGTGTGTGTGTGTGTGTGTGTGTGTGTGTGTGTGTGTGTGTGTGTGATAATGTGGTTTGTAATGAAAGGTGGGATAACTTTAGTAAAGTTGAGCTTCTCATTCAGACACATTCACACTGAGGCTGCACGATGTTGGAAAACAGTCAATGCAATATCTGTATTTAAATGCATCAAAGAAATGCAGAAATCTGATACACTAGAAGCTAAATCAAGAGGCTAGATTAAGAACTTGGTGCTCGTACTCACAGTTGGCTAACTAAACGTCAAAGCTGATGGACAATGTTTTCCTTATGTCCATTTTTGTCTTTTGAAAATGCCAAACATTTTATCTGCTCGACAATTCAGCAGTTTTCTTTATGTGTTGTGTTTATCGTCCTCCTGATGCAGATCCAAGCTGATGTTCTGTTTCCCTTTGTCACGTTCTGTCTTACCCGTATTGCACTGAGCTACAACTGCATACCCTGTGCTGCACACTAACACTAAACAATCCTTGAATCCTTTTAGAAAACTGAATCATAATCACATTGGCTATAGATATAAGATAAAATAAAATAAAATAAAAAGTACTTTGATCCCAGTTGGGGAAATGTTTGCGTTGCAGCAGAAAGAGACAAGGCGTTGCACATAAGAGAAATTAAAAGACTAGAAATATACAATTCTAAAATGTAAACATCTCAAATAGAATATTTTCTATTCTATTCTAACTTGTGACATTTTATTTCTATTTGAGATGTTTATATTTTACAACTCATGTTAAGTCTCTGATATGAATAGTGATGACGACACTGCAAACAAGTCCCAGAGAACTGTCTCTGTTTCAGGGTAGGATGTGCTGTCGACGAAACATCAAGTCGATGTTGAGAAAGTCATGTGATAAGAAAGGATGTCCTGTTGCTAGAATATAAATCACAGCACCTCCAAGGTCAATTATCTCCCTCCTCTATCCACTATGAATATCTGAGCAAAGTGTCACGGCACTTCATCCAGTAGACGTTGAGATATTTATAAAAAACAAAGCTGCAATAAGCTTGTTGGCCACTTGGGGGATCCAAAGGTTTAACCACGACATACAATCACCTTTTAGGTTAACACTGCAAACTGTTGAGCTTAACTCTTAACATACACAGTAGTAACGGAGCAGCATTAGCGTCCATATTAAGACTGTTGGACCCCAGCAGCAACATATGACTTTAAATGCTAAATATCTCTATCTCGGTCCGTCTAATGAAGTACAAATGGGTTTTCTGAGCTTTTTAAAAAAACAAACAGCTGCCTGCTACAGCTGAAAACACAGAGTGGTGAGAGGAAACCTAAACAGTAAATGTTAAAAACAATTTGCCTAAACTCCCTATAAAGACCTATAGAGCCAAGACAGCATGTGTTCTGCGATATAGTTAGTTGTAGTTAGTTATAAAAGCATCTATTAAAGCCGCTTTATGTTTAGAAAAAAGTGCATTTTTGGACAGTTTGCCCAGATTTCCGGGCCACATTGTCCATCATCTCTGAATCCATTTAGAAAACATCCATGTTCTCAGCCTCCAGCCAGCGCTGGAGAACTGCCCAGAGAGAGCAGATGCTTCAGGATCATTTATCCTTCAAACGTTCACTCTGAAGCTGCAGGGTAACAAACAACTGACATGTTAAAAGCTTCTTAAGATGATCCTTTACTACAAACCCAGAACACTCTGCACCACAACTACATGCACAATACAAAGTACAACGTCTTAAAGTGACAGTACAACAGAAGAGAGAGAGAGAGACCAACTCCAACACAGTGGATCAAAAGTAGGCGAGTTAATAAACGAGAGGCGAAGTTACGATGCCAATTTTAAGATAATGGAGATCAACAAAGTCATCAAACAGCTGTCGAGCAGCAAAGACATGTGGAGTTACTGAGAGTAACGTCAGTAGATGGTGTTTCTGAGAGTAACGTCAGTAGATGGTGTTTCTGAGAGTAACGTGAGTAGATGGTGTTTCTGAGAGTAACGTGAGTAGATGGTGTTTCTGAGAGTAACGTTAAGATGGTGTTTCTGAGAGTAACGTGAGTAGATGGTGTTTCTGAGAGTAACGTCAGTAGATGGTGTTTCTGAGAGTAACGTGAGTAGATGGTGTTTCTGAGAGTAACGTGAGTAGATGGTGTTTCAGAGAGTAACGTCAGTAGATGGTGTTTCTGAGAGTAACGACAGTAGAAGGTGTTTCTGAGAGTAACGTGAGAAGATGGAGAGCCCAAAAGACCGCCTTAAAAATGAAAACAGAGAAAAGCATCTCATCGCCCGGAAAGGTTGACGGGAGGGTGTTTGAATACGTGAGTGGAAAACGAAATGAAGCCCATTACCAGCTGAAAGCCTGTTATCATTATTTTCAAATACAATTATTTTCTTTATAAACAACATTTGGTCTTCGAAAAGATATTTCTCCAAAAATGAGTCTTGAAAAAGAGGGTCGCCTGTGTTCGGGTCAATAGGGTAATGTATACAAGTCAGATGTCTCCATCTCGTGCAGGACGGAGCGTCTGGGCGCTCAGTGGGGGTTCTCGGCACTTCAATCTCTTCTCACTCATGTTTGATCCATTGAAGTCCAGTTTTAGCAGCAACGGCTCTTTGAGAAGACGCTGAATCTTCACGTAGTCACATTTGCGCTTACAAAATATTGAAAATAAACGGACATTGCAATATATTGTGAAATGCATGAATATGGGGCTCTTTGGTATCAAATGAAGAGGGTGGGACCTCTTTTGGCTCATGGTTGATGTATACAAGTCAGATTTCTGCAGCTGGTGGAGAACAGAGAGTCTGGACGCCCGGTGGGGGGTCTCTGGACGCCCGGTGGGGGGTTTCGGTACTTCAGTGTTGTTCCTTAGTCTCTCTCCTCTGATTCCTATCTGCTTAGCGCTGCCCTAACACCCCGACACAGCAAGGTCCTTGATGTTATCAAAGCAATTTGGCCCTGCTTTAATCATTGGGAAAATTGAGTAAAACACCCCCCCCCTCCTCTTCCCCCCCCTCCCT
>NW_011351071.1:0-3190 GCF_000735185.1 Notothenia coriiceps | reverse complement strand
TCCCCCCCCTCCCTCTTCCCCCTCCCCCTCTTGCACTTTGGAAGCCGAAAAAATCCAATCACTCATAAGAGAGCGTATTGATTGATGTAATCTTATTGGAGGGGACGTGATTGATTGCTTTTGTCTGCTACACATGTTGCTCTGGGTGGGCGACTCGTGTCCTCTCTCATCTGGTGTTTAATCTGAGTGAAGTCCTGAGACCCTCCCCCCTTCCTCACGGATCACACATCTGAGCTTCATTTGATCTCGTCCACTTCTCTAAAGAAACGCTGTCACTTCGCTGTGCGTCCAGGAGTCCGTAAAGATGGTCCATTTATCCTCAGAGACACTGTGACGTATCGTCTCCGCTGAATGAAATCTCACTGATGTAGACGATGATGACACAAAGTTAGGAGTCTGTTAGAAGAGGAAAGGGAGAGGACGCAGTGAGAGGACTCTGTGAATCATATCCGAGTCAGAGCTCTGAGCA
Source organism: Notothenia coriiceps (assembly GCF_000735185.1). Lineage (NCBI taxonomy): Eukaryota > Metazoa > Chordata > Actinopteri > Perciformes > Nototheniidae > Notothenia > Notothenia coriiceps. The sequence goes on along the minus strand of NW_011351071.1, from coordinate 2,721 downwards.
AAAGGTTTTCTGTAAAGATGGTTAGGGTTCATGCAAAGCCTTTATTTATAGCATGATTTAGAATAACTTTGAGTGTTGGTAAGTAAGGAAATGAGGATGCCAATTCTTTTGTACTTTTTCTTCAGTAACATTGTGAATGCCTGCCTTTTACTTCAGTGAAGGATCACCAGCGTTTTTCTTACAGTTTTAAGTGATACAAAAAAGATTAAATATTCTCTCAGTGCAAGAAGTGAGGTTGCAGCGCTCGCCAACATCAAACTGGGTCCGTCCAATCAACCAATCACAGCTTCCCTGCTGTTTTAGAGCCAGTAGATCACCAACGCACTTTGGAGCAAAACGTTTAGCCAGACGTCTCGGTGTTATGACAAAGACAGCAAGAACCACTTACTGTCGGAAAGCTCCAAAACATCTCCAGTAAGCGGACCTTCAAATGAAAAAGTGCCATTTCCAAGGTCAGTAATGAACCTCAAAGCTCTAGAAACACGATTCAAAAAGTTTCCCTTTGCTGTAACGCCACCATGGAGCTTTTTAACACTTCTACCAATATACAGCACCTGTTTGTCTTTATATATACTTCAGTATAAGCCTCCAAACTTGGTCCATCCAATGAACCAATTACAACTTCCCTCCCGTTTGTATGCAAGTAGTATAGACAGATTGCATAAATCACATTTGATCATCTAGTCGACAATCACAACAACTTTCCACTTGCCGAAAAACCCCAAAAGATTTCCAGTAGGTGGACCTTAACCTTAAAATGAAAAAGTGCCATTTCCAGGGTCAGTAATGAACCTTAAAGCTCAGGTGTTTCCATTAAGATGATTCATAAACATGAACGTGTCTCCACATGTATATTTTCTACTTTTTTAATGCTATTTCATTTCTATTTGAGATGTTAACATTTTGGATTTTTTATTTCTAGTCTTTTATTTTCTCTTATGTGCGATGCCTTGTCTTTTTATGCTGCTGCAACGCAAACATTTACCAATTTGGGATCAATAAGTACTTCTGATCTTATGTTATTATTATAAAGTTTCCCTTTGTAACGCCACCATGGAGCTCCAACACTTCTACCAATACACAGCACCTGGTGGTCTATATATTTCAGAATAAGCCTCCAAACTGCAGTCTGGGTCAGATCTCTAAGTTTTGTTTCACAGTTTGAATTGAATGTGTTTTCTGTTCAGATGAGCTCCTCTGAACCTCTGGAGGAGAAAGCTCCCGTGTTCTCCTCTCTTTATCAAGTCCAGAGCAGAGGACAGAAACAAAAGCAAGAATCAGAAACCCAGACTTAAAGAACACGTCTGGGTTATTGATGATTGTTTCCAGCTGCTTTGTGCCGGCTCCAGGTATCGACGCTGGGTCTGAGGCCCTACAAACCGCCCAGCGTCTGAAACAAGTCCATGCATTTATCACAAGTGGGCAATGCAATTACCAGGAGAGTTTCCACGTGACGGAAATCAATGTGACACAAAGCACTCGACCATTGACTTTCATCCATGACGAAGTGCACCGGAGTCTCTCTGAAGAAAGGGAGAGGAGGATTGGACTTTGTTCGCCTCCTACTTTTTGATTTACTGTTGCAGGAACGTTAGAAAGGAGCCATTGTTTTACACTTTAATGGAGTGCTATGGAGAAGTCAGAGGCTTTATTAGCTCGCCCGGGTACGACTCAGTCACTGCGGGATGAAAGGAACGTGTGTGTACACCTGGAGTTTTTTATGGAGGAATGTGTCTTTGTGTTTCCAGCAGGGGGCCTCAGTTAACTATCAGAACAACTGCAGATCTGTGGGACAAACCCAGTGACTTTGAGGTTACAGAAACTCAGAATACTTTATTAGTGAATCGATACAGAGATACAAACAGCAACTCCATTCAACTATGACGAGGTATATTGGGATATAAGGAAGCCTGTGTGGGTCATCTTCAGAGTGTAATGATTAATAACAAAGGGTAGGAGGCCACCTTTTACTGGGGAGTACAGGTTAGTGGGACAACCCTGAGACTAGGTTTTCCCCAGGACAGAAACATCTACTTTACTGCTAACTCGCTGCAGAAAATCCAGTAGAGATATGTTATATTTAACTATGATGTTATCAATTAAGATATAAGGAAGCCTGTGTGGGTCATTTTCAGTGTGTGTTGTTACATTGTTACTTATTGTGGTAGGAGGCAGTCCAGTTTAAAGAGAGCAAAGCAAGTAAACTATGACGATTTTATCAATTAAGATATAAGGCAGCCTGCAAGGCTCATTTTCAGAGTGTAATGATTAATAACAAAGGGAAGGAGGCAGCCCAGTCAAACAGGAAGTGGTTACGGAGGAGTGGGATAAAGAGTCAGGGGGGAACTGGAGTAATAGATTTGAGCTGCTCTTCCCACACACTCCTGTGTTTTCTGTTTTAATAGCAGGGGGAAAAGGGAGAAGTCAGCAAAAACAAAATGCCGCCATTAAATCATCTCCCAGCATCCTTCAGGGCGGTAATGGGAAACGCACTCATCACCAAAAGGTTACAGAGAAACAGAAACTCCTGCTGGATTCTCTCTGTCTGCTTTACACACACACACACACACACACACACACACACACACACACACACACACACACACACACACACACACACACACACACACACACACACACACACACACACACACTCTCTCTCTCTTTCTCACACACACATACACGCACACACACACAAACAGACACACACTCTTACTCTCT
>NW_011351070.1:0-3240 GCF_000735185.1 Notothenia coriiceps | reverse complement strand
CCCTCCATTCATCTACAACGTGATGGAGAGTGTGTGGGTCTGCATTCGTAATATACATATATTATATTATATCATGAACTCCTAAGGACTCACTGTGACACAGGTGATTATGACCTTTAAATGTTCTGGAAAGTTTCTTATACAGCTTTAGCCTTGTTTTTATCTCATGGAGTCACTCAGTGACACACCCTGAGCAGTCTAGTGGGTCATGGTCCAGGTCATGTGATTGAGTGTTCCCATAACAACATGTCCAAGATGTCCATGTGCCAGACTAAGACATGTGACAGAAATAGCAACATTTCAAAAGCTTTTTTTATGTTGCTAAAGGTAAAATTCAAGCCATTTAAGAATTAAAATGCTTACATAACATGTCCTTTATTACATTTAACCTGTTGTGGAAACATTTATTGATCAAATTGATATGAAACAAACGAGACAAACATCGCTGTAACACTGATGTCACATCGGGACTTTAACCCTAAACTTTCACAGTAAACCCGGAGTGACATACAGTATATGCACAATTAGAAATATGATTATGATCTGCTCAGTTAATCTGGCTGATTCAATTATATTTAGTTTATATATTCTTTATTCTTCAATTCAAAGAATGTTGAAACTAATTCAAACCAAAATATCATCCTCATTAATTAAGTTATAAATAAGAGTTACTTTACCATTAAAGCCCAATGTGACTTTTCAGATATGTGACACTAGGAGGGGTTACTTGTCAGAAAGGTGTTCTTGGTTGTCTATTTAGCCTAAATTATGTTCCCCTTAATGTCCCCAAAAGTAGAAATGGGTCCGGGTTCTTATGGGTTGATTATTATAAAAATATATTGTATTACGTTATATTTGATTATATTATACTATATTAAACAATATTGTATTACATTCAATAACATTGTATCATACTACAATTTGTTAAATTGTATTATATTATATTGTTTCTTATTCCATTTATGTAAATATACTGTTAGTAGATTTGATATCAGAATCAGAATACCTTTATTAGTCCCACAGAGGGGACATTTACGATAAGAGTATATTTGTAATTATATAATAGTAGATTATATAATATTATATGCATTTGTTTTATTATTATTTTTGTTTTATTATTATTTTAGATTATTTATTCAACAGGGACAGTGTACATAAATAAACATTTCAGTAAATATGTAAAAAAGAGGCAATTTTTCATCTGTAGTCCCTGGACTGATGTTAATCTGTATTTATAAATGTCAATATTAGTATAATAAAATAACCTTCCGGATTAGTGCATATTATATTATAATATATTATACTATATAACAATATGTTATATGTGTAAATGTGCTGTTAAGTAGATACTAAATGTGTATAATGCAGTACTACTCCGGAGGTACCCTAACAATCGTTCCTTACCTGTAAAACAGTGATCATCTGAAAGCGTTGAAATGTCCCTGCTCACTCTAGAGTTTTGAACTGTTATTATTTGACTGTCTACTCTTAATAAATATACTGTTCAATTGAAGCTGTTGTTTAAATGATCTGCTATTTATTTTCAGTTTAAAGCATTTACAGTTGCATTCTTGTTTATGAATCAGTTGATTGATGCCAATAAACAGGCAAGACTTTATTTTCTCAGGAAATTTTTTTTTGTATCGTGTCCATTTATATTATATGTAATACATTATGGAATAATAACTTAATGACGTCAAATATTGTTTGTAATACCAAAACAAAAATGGTTGGATTTAGGGCATACAGTAAGGCATGTTTCTGTCTTGTTTCTTTTATACAGTATGTAAAAGGATGAGTTTATATTTGTGTTTATAAATTTCTTTTAAAAAGAAATGTTTAAACATACCAAAGAAGTGGAGTCAGAATCAGAATCAATGTCATTTACTAAAAATTAAGTATTTTAAAGCAACAGTAGTTATTAAATTATGGAAGAGTTAAATAAATACTAATATTCATGTTCGGTAAAGTTGTCCATTCATGATTAAACCAATTGCAAATAGATCCATGAAATAAGTCTCTACAAAAACACAATTCAAATGTGATGAATCAGACATAAATAGTTGAAAATGTGACTTACCATATCTGCTGCAGAGTGAGTGTGTGGTCCAGCATGTGTGTGTGTGTGTGTGTTTGCTCTCTGATGTTCCCGGCTTCTTTTATCCCCATCCTGCAGCCGCGGGTTCGATCCTCCCCCTCGGCGCCTGGCAGGACTCCTGTTTACTAGAGGCTCAAAAACAGCACAAAAACACAGGCTGACGTCAAGACCGTGATCTGTAGCGAGGAACATCAATAGTATGGACCCGCTGCGCGTGATTTGTCCTGAAGCGGATCACTCCAAGGTATTTCATGTGGCTGCAGGTTTCATTTTCATTAGAGCTTTCCCGGAAGCAGGAAACCTAACCTCTTCTAGGGGGGTCCGGGGGGCATGCTCCCCCGGGAAGATTTTTTTTTAAATGTTGAAGTTAAAAGCATCTATCTGGTGCACTTTGAGAGCAACATTAAGAGATCTATGGATACATCTCTCAACACCCATATCATATGAGACAGCTGTAAGCGGATTTTCTTTTTCTTTATGGATATTTTACAAATCACTCCCCTTTCAAACTGTATTGTTGTTTATTAATAACAACTTTTTTTTACTGTCATATAGTATTTTATACCCGTTTACTTTATTCTCTTATTTTTTTATAACTATAATGATCATATAAAGATGTGCCTTTACCTCACTGGTTGGAGAAAAAGCTTCTTATATTCGTTAGCATAGCTAGCTAACCAGATGTTAATGACAACAAAGTTATTGACCGTATGATCAGTATGACAGATGAACAGATCGTCACTGGGCTTACAACTAAGACACAGCCACGCAAAAACTGCGGCATGTGTACGGCTCCTTATGGGTACTGCTTGGAAGTGCTGGAACGACGTTCTGGTGCTCTCCGTCAGAACTGCACCCCTGTCAGACGAGACATATACCACGTGATGACAGGTTAGGCTCGTGTTGTGTTTAAGGACCCTGATCTTGGCCAGGAAAAACAGGCACTCGCTTTGTTTAATTTGTTTGCGGTCTAGATTTCTTAAAAAAAAATCTTTTTTGCGTGTGTTTATAAATTACCTCGAGGGCCGTACCAAATGGTCTTGCGGGCCGTATACGGCCCGGGGGCCGGAGGTTCCCCACCCCACCCCTGCTCTAGGGGGTCCTCACCTCCTCCGGCATGCTCCCCCGGCAAGATTTTTTTT
>NW_011351069.1:0-2720 GCF_000735185.1 Notothenia coriiceps | reverse complement strand
TCCTGAAAATCCTGGAAATCCTGGAAATCTTCGCTTTGCTTCCCCACAATGCAGTTCGGCGAAAAGCGAGGCAACGTGACGTCACCCCATTCAAAGTCAATGGGCAGAAGCGTTGGAAGATTTTTTAACGCTGCTGTGTGGACGGGCCGTGAGCCTCTCAGTCTGACAGGAGAGGAATCTGCTCCACATTGTTGTTGAAAGAGCTCCTTATATCCGTTAGCGTAGCTCGCTAGCAACAGAAGCTAACAACAACGATCTCCGGTACCGGTGCGCTCTCTCCCTCTCTCTCGGGCACGCACACAAAATGGCTCATTCCACACACACACACACACAGAGCAGAGCTTTAATGAAACACAGAGACCCAGACGTAATTGTACTGTACCGTATCATGTTATTTGTCAATAATTTTTAATTTAAAAATAAAAATAACAATCTTTCCTCCTGGTCTCTCGCCCCCCCACTTTCAGAAACACTGACCTAAGGTCACATGGACGAAATGTTCTCGGCTCAGAAGACAACTTGTGAACACAAGAACGTGTTTTTCTTTTGTCCATGCTCCGTTCTTTTAATTATCTGCAACATTCCATGGAAGCCATTTATACTTTGTAAGTTAGCTGACTCTCACACAAACTGGAAGGGCGCTCGGAGAGCACGATCTACCGAGGCCAACGGTGCGTTCATGTGCTCCTCGGATGGTCCCAATCCCCAAGTGTTGACTTATCCTTTTGACTTTTCTGTGTTCATGAGCTGTAAAAGTAAAGTATTTAAGCCGCATGCTAGTCAGAATTTTTCAGATTATTCCATCACCGAATGAATGCAGCACCAAAGCCCTAGCGTATCGTACAGTGTTTACATCTCCATTAAAATGAATGGGTTCTTTTTTGGCTCATTTATGCTCTTCCACCAAGTTTAATGACAATCGAGTCAGTAGTTTTCCAGAAATCCTGCCGATGAAAGGCCAACCGAGCCAAATCTTAATGTCCTCTGCGGAGGTAATAAAAGAAACAATCTCCAGCTTCAAATAGCAGTGACTTGTAAATATAGTTTACCTCTACCTATTTATTGACATACACCTGCAGTCCCACTGTTTATCAGCTGTGTTCGTGCTGGGCTGCTTGTCACGTGTTAGCTTAGTCTCTGACACCCAGCATGGCCTCATCTCTCCCTGCTGTGACAGTGATCGTAAACATCCTGTCTGCAAACTCTCAGCAGTCCTCAGCTTCTCTTTCTCCGGTCCTGTCCATCCTGATTGGTCCATTCGATGGGCTAACTGAGTGTATACTACCCGATATCCAGCCAGCCCTTCATGGGGAATAATCAGATAATCTGTTGTAGCCTCCACACAGTTTTGCAAAATACACATTACACTCTAAAAACGATTTCAGGCAACCTTTCACCTCCACTTAATTAAATGCATGGTTGCAAGATAAAAATGTGAGTTAATTGATTTAGATAAACATTTTAAGTTGCAAACATTAATTTATAAGTTGTGTTGACTTAATAATGTTGTTAATTACATCAACTTAATATTGTGTGTAATTTGAACTCTGATTTCTGCGTTAATTGGCTTAAAACAAAATTCAAGTTGTAGTAAGTAATGCAATTGGCTTGATAACTTAATTGTTCTAGACCTTGAGTTAAGGATTTCAAGTCCACTCCCACTTAACATGCATGGAAAAGTTCAGACAGTTAAGACAAATAGAAATATACAAAGGACATTTTAAGGTGAGTGTCATCTTTTGTTATTCAAATACAGCAGATAGCCTTGTAGTTGCACTGTATAGGCAAATTGCTGTTTGACCAAAATTAGCAGCCTTTGAACTGAATAGTTCTGTGAGAGGATACAAAGTAGTAGAGGCTACTGTGAGAGTAAACATACTTTGGTTACTATTGTGATATCGCTTTTTATTAAAAATGAATCTCGGTGAAGCAGATCAAGGAAATGCTTCTTGAGGTAGGATCGTTATTTAGAGTTGTCATTGAAATGCAAGTTGTTGGCAGTCACCCATTCAGAATATATTATTTAGGTCATTTCTCTTTTTTTCCTTTTTCAAAAATAGCACAATACAATTGAAGTATGCAGAGAACTATAGCCATCCGCTGCCTTGTCGTGTACCTTGGAGAAAAGGAAGAGGACCTTTTCAAGGAGTTTTTGCGACGGAATTAAAAATCTTAAAATAATAAAATAAAATCCATGGGCACAGTGACAAGGACAAAAGCACTGCTCTCTGTCAGTTTGAAGCATATTGCACTTTTGGCCACTCCCCAATCAATAATATCTTAGCAACGTTCAGCATGGATAGGTGTTGACAGCAATGGCATGGGAAAAGGATTGTGTCAAATTAGAAAAGTGGCTTCTGCTCTTCACTTAACCTGTTCAAATATTGTATGGAACCTGCTAAACAGATGAGAAGATACACTAAAACTTGCACGGTTGTGATTGACAAAATCTGTCCACATGGATTTAAACACTAGGCAAAGTACTCAAAACCACCTCTGTGTCTTCAGGACCACATTTCCATGACGACACACACATGCAGACTCAATAGGTGAAAACAATACCAGCATTGCTTTAGCAGCTGGTAATAATGGCTCTGAATTAGCTAAGAGTGACAGTTTAAAAAGTATGTAATTAACTAATTCCTTATCTCTTATGCGCTAAGCTATTATTTAATGTGCTTCAAAAGGACATGAATATCGCCTTCATCAGTGACCGGTCC
>NW_011351068.1:0-2701 GCF_000735185.1 Notothenia coriiceps | reverse complement strand
GTGTTAAAGTCTGTGTATTAGTTCCACCATTAGCTCCACCCTCTTGGGTCACTGGTCCCAAAAAACAAGAAGTCAGAGCAGTTCAATCGTCTGGTAGCCCGAGGGCCGTTTGAAGACTCTCCAATCTCCATTCGTCTTCAAACTTCCCGATCTTCACTATCTATGCACCTCTTCTTAACTTAACTGCACCGTGCATGATGGCATTGCCTAAGGACCCGTTTGTTCTGGTTATCTGTCCGAACCACTGTTACTTTTACATTTTTAGTGATTTCCTTCATCAGTTTAAGAAACCTCGAATCGTGAAGTTAAGACCCAAGAAACCTTAGGCGCATTCACTCTGCAGTACTTTTCCCACAAAGGTTCATGAGAACTTGGTTCATGAGAACTCTTTAGTTCTGATGAACTAAGTACAGATCGCGTTCACACCACAATGAGTTCCTGGGGGAAGTATTAGGCAAATGAAGCCGCTGACGTCACTTCTTCTTCTTTTGCTTTGGGTTTACTGGCAGGCCGCAAACAACCGGAAGTCCCCGGAGTTGGGGACTGGCTTCAGTAGAAGCTGCTGGGACTCCCAGCAGCTTCTACTGACGCCTTCCGAGTAAATTGCCAGAACGCCGACACCTCCTCATCTCCACCGCTCCCATGTTTTCTTTTGTGTTGCCATAAGTTAGTCTCTCTGCGTTTCTGCGCTGGGCTAATGCTAATGCTAATAATGCAATGCGAGGAAAATAAAATGGCGGCTTCACAAAACTTTTTGGGAGTTTTACGGGGCGTGGTTTGCATTCCGCCCAGCCAATCAGACATAGGAACCTTTTTCTCCCACGAAAGTACCTGCTCTCTAGCAGGGACAGAAAAAGGGGTAAAAAGGTTTCTGATGAACACATTTTTGTTCCGGCTCTTTTTGGTGTGAACGCGACATTTTGGAACTATATCGATACTAAAGTGGGAAAAGTACAGCGGTGTGAACTCGCCTCTTGAGTCAAGTCCACTTTCACAGAGTCGTTAGTACAGTCTATTTTCAATGTCACCCTGAGGATCTTCCTGTAGCAAAGGCTTTCTAAAGGCGGTCCACAAACCAATGAGTGACACCACAGTGACTCCATCAATCAGAACACTTCCGATACCAGAACCTTTAGGAAGGGATTAGCCAACATCAGTCTCCATTGAAGAATATTTTCTCCAGCTTGTCCTTCTTTTTGAAATCTCATGTCTTGTTTTCCTTCCCTTCTAGTTTCATGCCGTGTCTCCTTGGACACCGACACTGCCCACCCTACCCTGGTTCTCCTGGAGGATCCCCAGGGTGCCCACTGTGGAGAGGAGCCCCAGTCCTACCCTCCTCACCAGCAGCGTTTCGACTCTGTAGCCCAGGTGCTCGCGAGGGAGGGCCAGTTTGGAGCCAGCTACTGGGAGGTGGAGTGGAGGGGCGGAGGGTGGGTCGATATCGGAGTCACTTACAAAGGAATCGGACGAAAAGGCGGCGGGAAACCTTGCCTTTTGGGGCGAAACGAGAACTCGTGGCGTTTGAGGTGCACCCACGCCGGATACGCCGCTTGGCACGACAACCGGAAAACCACGGTTGCTGCCCCCCCTTGCCCGAGGATTGGTGTTTACTTGGATAGGCAGAAAGGAGCGTTGTCTTTCTACAGCGTGTCGGACACCATGGTGCTTCTGCACACGTTTCGATGCCCGTTCTCTCAGCCGCTTTACCCCGCGTTTCGCCTGGACCTGGACTCCACCCTGATCATCTGCCCCCATGAGGGAGGAGGATGTGGGAACCAAACCTAATATTGCCCAACCATTCCACCCCAAGGACCAGAGATGGCAAAAGTACACACATCCTTTACTCAAGTAGAAGTACAGATACTCGTGTTTAAAAATACTCTGGTAAAAGTAGAAGAACTGACTAAACTTCTTTACTCAAGTCAAAGTAAAGAGGCTTTGAAATGTACTTCAGTAAAAAGTACCCATAACTAGCAGCTGTTTTAAAGAGTACCTGACCTCCCTTTATATTAATAGAACAATAATGTCATTGTTAGCTAATGAATGTTTCCATGCTGAACAACGGCAACATGACAACGTTTTCATTGGTCCCTCTTCTTTAGAGAAGAGCAGGAAATGATGGATACACGGATCGTGTTCAAATCAATAGGCACGCAATGACTCTAAATAATAATGATCACGCCACCAAACACACATTCAAACTAAAGGAACCAGCCTGTTTGGAAAATGAGAGAAGTAGAAAGTACAGGTATTTGTGTTCAACATGTAAGAAGTAGAAAGTACAGGTATTTGTGTTCAACATCTAAGAAGTAGAAAGTACAGGTATTTATGTTCAACATGTAAGAAGTAGAAAGTACAGGTATTTGTGTTCAACATCTAAGAAGTAGAAAGTACAGGTATTTATGTTCAACATGTAAGAAGTCAAAGTAAAAAGTCGTCAGAAAAATAGGTGGAGTAAAGTACTGATACCAGAACAATGTACTTAAGTATTTGTACTCCACTACTTCCCACCTCTGCCAAGGACCCTAGCCCCTCCTGTCGTGTTCGTCTCACTTTGTTGTTTGAGCTGTCTGAGCTGTGTGTTGATGTGGGTGTGTACTCTCTAATCTAGATTCACCCATTCATTTCCTTTGCCATTTTTGACCGGGAGCATCATAGATGTTTTTAAAGTCGACTAAGACACTCAAAATTCTATGAAAGT
>NW_011351067.1:0-2699 GCF_000735185.1 Notothenia coriiceps | reverse complement strand
ACATCGGAGTTTATCAGTGGATGTTTGCTGGAACTACTTGTAAACAGCTTGTTTCCTGACGGACACACACAGCGTGACTCCGGTCAGGTAGAGACTAGAGGTTTCTCAATACTCAAATTTCCCCTCCTCGACTCCTATCCTCGACTCCTCTCCTCGAGATTTGGTGCCGCCCACAGGAGATGCGAGTGGAGGACTGAGGAGGGGAACCGAGGGGAGAGGAGTGGAAGCAGCAGGCGGTTAGAGAAATGAGAACTCCTCTCCTCTGAGCGGTCATTTTAAAGAGACGTCCATTAATGATGACAGGAGGCACAGCAGCACTCTGATGGACAGATGTGTTCATGACGACTTATATATATTTACTTTTAATGCATTGACAGTGCGGTATAATGAGACAATAACAGGCTACAGATGCGGACATATACACACACACATATATTTATATAAATATATACAATTTCAGAATCAAACAAGTATGAGAGCACTCTCATAATAACGTAACACAATCAGAGACTGGATATATCCCCCCCCCCCCCTCTCTCTCTGGTCGCTCTAATGGGGAATTGAAATTACGGTCCAAAAGTTGTACAAGTATTCAAAGTAAGCATAGGACACCAAACCAACTGAGACCCGTCTGTCCGCCGCATCTACGCACTGTACAACAACACACACATACACACTGTACCACACACACCTACTGCTCCTAAAAGCATAATCAGGCTACAGCCGTTGTGTATTTTATTATGTGAAGCACTAAATGGTCTTAGAAAAATATCGGCTCTTTATTTGTAGATATCTACTAAACTACAGCATACAAATACAGAAATTAATGTAGGCCTGTTATACTGAGTGATATATATTTTACACAATGCTCTGCTTTCTGCACGGACCTCACAGCTGTTCTCACTGTAAACATTGCGTTGCGATGAAAGCAGATAGTTACTAAAATAATATCCAAGGGATGTGTTACGTCCCGTCCCCCTACCAAGCGGTAGTGGCTCGTGGGAAGACATAAAAACATAAAAAAACATAAAAACAACCACGCCGAACACAGAATTCAGTTATCGACGGGCATTTATTTTCAGCACAGCCGTAACTCACATGCGTGCCTACCGGCAATAAGGAACCAAGTCTGGACGATCGGAAAACAAACAAAAAAAGAAGAAGGGGGCCTGGGCCAGCCACACCATGAGCCGTAGGACCCAGACTTCCCTCCTCTACCCAAAGGTCCAAACACAGCCTACTGGGAAGGAAACAAAGCCGCGAAAAACCTATACTAATATCCTCCAGAGTTCACACAAAAAAATACAGCAAAATATAAATATATCCACACGAGGTGAGAGGAAAGCCACGGTCGTAATCCCTCGGTTTCAGGACGGGAAAAGAGACCTCTTCTCCTTCAGCTTCTCCTCTTTAAGTCATCCCCAGCTGAATGTCATCAGGACACCTGGGGAAGGTGGAGCCAGGGGCGGACCAGGTGTACCTGCACAGCAGAGAGACAGAGAAAAACACACCCAGCACATAACAGTAGTAAAGATTACATTTTGTAATAATTCCTTTAAGTGTTCCAAAAATATATTCATTAACTGTAATCAGATTACTTGTTTTTCAAATATAGCGCTAAATACAGTTAGTTTTGTATTATGTTACAAACCTAACCATGCTTGTCACACAATTTAGGTAAACAATTTGAAAATGAATAGAATAAGCAGGAAGATTAAAAATGAATTTATAGTGGTTAAGGAGGGTGTCTTTGTTTTGCCTATTAACATAGAACTGAAGTAATAAAGAATAGGTAGACTACTACCATTAGTTTGTTTTAACATTCACATGTTTCAACATTCCTGACCATATAGCTGTTTTATTTTGTAACCCGTTGGGGAAGAGATTTAAATTGAGTTTTTCTCAGTAGCTGATTTGCTGTGATTACAGCAGCATTGGATAGTTGTGCACCACCTTTTGGGTTCTCTGGATCAGTGTGTTGGTGAAAAGTTGCTCACTACAGAAACAGAAGAACTGTGCAAAGAACGCATCTCTGAGGAGGTTTTGACATTTTGCTTGTGGCTCGTTGTCAAGGCAACAGTGGTGTGAAGAGGAACTGCAGTTTTTTGGGGGATTTCTGCTGTGCAGAGGACAACGTGTGTCTGCTGATTATACCACATTGATCCAAGAGTTTCCATCCCAATGCCAGAGAGAGTTTCCTTGAGCCCACTGACCAGGGCCGTTTCTAGCTTTTTGGGGACCCTGCCACTGACTACAGTTGCAGAGGACAATGCATCACTGACTGTTCTCATTATGACAAGATCTTGAGACAGACTTGTCTCAGACTGTTCAGACTCTGAAGAAATCATGCAATGATTTTACAGCATAACTGTGCAAGAGTTTCCCAGGGAGTGGTGTAGAAACTTTAATGCTTAGTGTTTAGATAAGAGGCTGCTTGTTTAAACGATGGTCTGGAATGCTGAAAAGATTACATTTTAATATCCTTGTTTAGCAAACAAGACATCTGGTTATTATATCACACATAATAATCATGAAATATAAACTAGCTATGGGTAATACATGTGGTCGTTAGACCATTATTGTCATGAACTAAAAGTTAATGGGGAAATAGTATCTGTTTAAAGATTAACTGATTTGATATCCTAGAGGGGGTTAGTTATATTGTGAATACTTCACAAAGTACTTTCTGATGTATTTTG
>NW_011351066.1:0-1076 GCF_000735185.1 Notothenia coriiceps | reverse complement strand
CCCGCAGCCTGCAACACCGCCCCAGGCTGACCCAACCCCACTATCTGTGAGCTTCTGCTGCAGGCGTCAGGTTTCAAAAGGGAGAGCCTCCAGCACAATGTCACAAAGCCACAGGCCCTGGAGGCATTGAGCGGTGTTCACATCTGCGCAGCACACACACACTCATATAAATGCATGCACTCGGGAGCTAGAAAACACACTTGCAACCCAGACCAAAACGGACACAAGTTCTGAAATATTCTGTTAAAGTTTAACGTTGTGTGTTTTGTTATGAACGAGAGTGGGTGGAGGTTACTGGAAGAAGAGGATAGGGGTCAGAAGTAGTAAAATGTACTAATATATACTCTGATATAGAAAAACATCATGTTTGAAAGTACTTACTTATTTACCTGCCAAAGCAGATCTATTGTTTAGTTTGTTAAGAGAAAACTGCTGACCCTACGGTTCCCTATCTTTGTTGGGAAAAGAGTGGTCATGTGTCGCACTCTTTCCATCAGTTTTTTTTAAATCTTGCTTTATGCCTCTGTTCTTTCCGTTGAAAGGCTTTTAAAGGAGCACAGTGAGTACTGAGAGAGTGGCAGGCAGCCAAGGACAGTGGACCTGGGGGGTAGACGGCATTAGCCGGGAATTAGACACACTCGAGCTCAGACTGGCACACTGGCCATCACTACTGCTACATTGGCCCCTTGGTTAGTCCACAGTGTACCCTGTGTGTGTGTGTGTGTGTGTGTGTGTGTGTGTGTGTGTGTGTGTGTGTGTGTGTGTGTGTGTGTGTGTGTGTGTGTGTGTGTGTGTCTGCCAGTTGCCAGCGGTGTTTCACTGTTCCCAGTATCTGGCCAGTCTCAACAAGCACAACCTATCACCGCACCAAAACATAGCATCAATCTGTGATGTAGCGATGATGAAGAGAGATTTCTGGAGATTAGCAGAAATTTGGCTTGTCTTGTTAAGACACACACCTGGACAGATTAGACTAAAGTAATTAAGCCGGGAATTATTTGCATGATTCACCTTGTTTCATCCTGAGTTATCAAAGGCTTGTAATATCAAATATGAGCTTTGTCTGCTTTTCGTGA
>NW_011351065.1:0-4811 GCF_000735185.1 Notothenia coriiceps | reverse complement strand
TAAGTAATATATTAGACTTTAAGTACTTTGTCAGGCTTAATATTTATCTGTAGATACCTCCAAAGCTTTTCTCTTATTTAGAAGAAGACCTTAAGCTAAGGTATACTTTAATGTTTAAATAAAGGTTAATTCGTTTTTCTGTTTTGCACATCCTCCTATTAATATCTTTGTACATTCAGATCAGATTCAGATACAACTTTATTGTCATTACATAGTACATGTACTAGTGACGAAATGTAAGTTTAGGCATCTGACCAGAAGTGAAAAATAGCAGTGCAGGAGTCATAATGACAATAATTTATAAATAGAATAATTATAAATAGGCTATAAACAGATGAATATATACAGTGTAAACGGCATTGATAGTAAAATATATAAACAGGTGGGTGGTGGGTATGGGCTTGAGTCTATCAGCGGGCAGAGTTCAGCAGGGTAACAGCCCTGGGGAAGAAGCTGACCCTTAACCTGCTGGTCTTGGACCGGAGGCTCCTAAGGCGCCTCCCCGAGGGTATACGCCGCCTGTGGGTACTTCCGCTCAGCAGAGTAGACTGAGCAGGCTCAGGTGATCTCGCGATCTCCGGAATGATACAGAGATCATCTGTTAACACTAGAACCGCCAGAGATTTGTTATACCTAAAACCGCCACCGGGGTCAAATTGACCCGGCATTAGAATGCATTGATTTTTAAGGTAAAAGTATTGCTTTAAAAAGAAAAATGGTCCTGTGGTATTGGTATTTTGACAAGCAATTTTATTAAATTGTTTCGTTTATAAACACTACAACATAGCGTTTCGTGAGGCGGTTGTCATTGTTGGGTGAAAAGCAAACAGCTGTTTGCTGCGGAGTGCAGCAAACAGCTGTTTGCTGCAGAGCGCAGCGCGAGCAGTCACCCGTGAACGGAAGCGCGCTCCTTCACTACAGACTGTCGCTATCAATCTCTCTCTCTCTCTCTCTCAATCTATCTCTCAATCTATAAGGAACCGCAGTAGACAAAAGGCGTTGCTATAGCAACACATCATGGTTGTTTACACGCAAAATCAATAGCGCGAAAAGGGGTGCTGTCAATATGACCCGCTTTGCGGAAATAGGTATAAATGGCAATTTTTTGGGCGATTTCTTCAATCTAACTTCATATTGACAATGTTTAACAACATAGGGTGCTACATAACATACTTTCAGGAAAATTCACGGACTGGGAGACTTTAATATTTTATTGAAAAAAAGTTACATACAATAAAAAACAGCTCTGGGTCAAATTGACCCGATTGGCGGTTCTAGTGTTAAACACAGATCTATGAATCTGGGCATTAGTCAATACCATGGCGTCTATGAAGGTCTGAAGTCATCTTTCCTTTCGCATTTCATCTCCACACACGCCCCCTAACTGAAGGACTTTATGTGTACTATAGATATAGAACGATCAGTCATTAAAAAAACTATAAAGATGGATGATTATGTTTCTTTTTAATGGCTCCTTTTGGGCAATTGATTCATTGCCAAATAAAAACTCAGCTTCCCAGGTATGAGAGTTTGATGCTATTGTTGGTATTTCTTTAATCTAGTAAATACAAATACATTTTCACTTTGAATTATTGTAGACAAAGAGGCCACATGGAGTCCTTTGAAATGATCAGGCCCATTGTTCACTATTTTCAGACATCGTCCAGGCCAAAGACTTTGTGAAGAGTTGATTTAATGGAGAGCTGATTGATTTTCTGTTGAGCGGTTGATGGCATCTTTTTGGCAAACATTTGCTGCTTTCAGCTCATTAGATTAAATAGTTTGATTGTAGTTTGCCAATTGAATTTGGAATTGGATTTGGATGTGATGCGGCCACATAGTGTCTTCTACAGATACGTATTTATTGCACATATTTCACTATTTCCAGATATTGAAGAGGCCAAAAAATCCGATAGTTAAGAAAATAATCGGTTGAAAAAAAAGGGCTGCAAACTAGCAATTATTTAAACTTTTCATTCTTTTTTTTTTTATGGGCAGTCTCACTCTAATGTACATTTCTCAAAGTTATTGAAGTGACTGTTATTTTGTATATTGATTGCTGTGCATTTTTTATCATGTCTTAATGTGAGCATATGTATAAATATGTGTTTTGATTGTGTATATATATATGTATATATATTTTTATATATTTTGTTTTTGTATTTGCGATTGTGGGAAGCCGTATTTCGATCCCTCTGTCTGTACACACAAACTGAAAGATTGACAATAAAGTTGTCTTTGACTGACTTTGAAGACAGTAAAGGCACTTCTGTAGGACGAGCAAAGGCAGGATGTCCTGAGGGTCCAATTTGGATTCAGACAATGATTTTAGCTTTTGTTTCCAAGACATCAAGCCAATCGCCCTATGGGGATGAGAGGGGGGGTTTCACCCTGTTCAAACATCACATTGTAGTGAAGCTGAGGGTGTGATCCTATGCTGCACCAGGAAACTTGTAAAAGGCAAGACAGGTTTGACTTCCTCCTATTTGTTACTCCACTTCTTTCCCTGTCTTCCTCCGAGTCTTCTCTCAATCTTTACCCTCCCTCTTTCCCTCCAAACGCAGCTGCCAATGTCTTACTTCCATCTCACAGGGCTGCCAACACTCACGCATTGAGCTTGAGAGTCACGCAATTAACCCATATCTCACGCACTCACGCCACACTTGCCTTTCCTCACGCCAAAATAAATGTATATAAATATAAAAATAAAGTGAAGGAACAGCAAACCGAGCGGTCTACGAAATGAGACGGTCTTCTGGCTTAGTTCAGTAAAGTTGGAACGATATTGGGAGATTCTGATTTCAAGGATCAATAACTCATGAACTAAACGTTATTCAGACACAAATGACGTCTCCTAAGTGCCGTGGTAAGGCTGACAACTAACTACAATCACATTTTGATCAAAAAAAGCCAATACGCGCCGCCCTCCGAGCTGGACACATTACATTGGTCTTCATCTGCAGCCGGAGAAGAAACGAGTGCTCAGGGACCGTCTGCAAAGTGCAAATCCGAAAAAAGAGAATACAATAATATTCANATCTGCTAAACATAATTATTTTCTCATATCTTTTCATTTTCTAGCAAAATTCAGACTTAGACAATCCCCACAGTATTATAGGTCCAAAGAAGATGCAGTTATTTTGCTAGAAAATGAAAAGATATGAGAAAATAATTATGTTTAGCAGATTTATAACAATTTGATTCTTCTTGTTGTGACCTCTTGGATTAATCTTGCACCTCGTGTGGAATTTTAAGCTTTAGATTGAAACTGCTTCAACCCCTACTAGTCTACCAATAACTGAAACTTGAGGGTTGGTTCATTCAATTACCAACAAAGAGATATACAGTATACATTTCCACTCATATTAAGCCTTGTTGAAAGGTGATAAAAATCCCACTTGGAAAGTTCTTTCACAAACAAAATGAAAATCCCGCTACCCTCTCATTACAACTCGGCCAACTGGTCATTGTCAGGTCTCTGAAAATTAAATTCAACAGGTTAATCAGAGACAGAAACACAGTTTTAAACATCAAACAATAACAAGAAGGCCTCAATCATTTATTTACATATTAAAAAGAAAACGACACCTTCAAAACTCACACATTAAGTCATCACGGATTATTTGTCCATTGACATTTGGGACTCCATCCGCTCCATACAACACATGCAGGAAATACTTTGGAGGTGTGGGACTAGGACTGAAACACTGGGAACTGATGATAGCTTTAATGATGGGTGCCCTATTCACAAAACTCACCTGGAGATGTATAATATGTGTACTGCTTAGCGACACTTTAGTGAAGGTGTTGGTGCTTCCTCACAAGCCTATTCAATTCCCTGAGTGGTGTTAACAAAGTGTGTCTGCTGTCCTGACAAACAATACATTCATCACCAATGGAAGAGGGGGACATCTATAAACCTTAGCAGCGGTGACGAATGGGTTGTTTGTGGCGCCCCAAGGCTCCTTTGTTCATATTCTTGACACCTTTCCTCGTTGTCTCCCCTTTTCTTCCTGTCAGGCTTTTGACGTGTTTATCTACATCTTCTTCGCTCTGGAGATGGTTATAAAGATGCTCGCTCTGGGGATCTTCGGGCGCCGCTGTTACCTCGGGGACACGTGGAACCGACTGGACTTCTTCATCGTCATGTCAGGGTGAGGACCTCCTCTTCACTTTATAGTATCCCTGCTGTGACCGGAGCTCCAACATACATGTTACAAAACGGAGTGATTTATAGCAGAACATGCAAACAATTTATAGGAGAAGTTGAAACTCTATATCAGGGGTCGGCAACCACCATTAGCACGCGGCACCGTAACCAGTGGCACACTAGGAATAAGTGGAATAAGTGTGCAAAATATTACAATTGTATTTTCGGATCCTGAACGCCGCCAGAGCTCGTCTCCCCGTTACCTGCAGAAGGAAGCCATGCACGCAACGCAGCCCCGCCCTCTTTATCTCCAGGTGACTTTCTGCCGCTTTCCTCCGTGGTGCAGTGCTGATCGTTTCACCACGGAGGAAAGCACTTCACTAATTGCAGTACCCATAAGGAGCTGTACAAATGCCGCAGTTTTTGCGTGGCTGTGTCTTTAGTTGAAAGCCCAGTGGCGATCTGCTCATCTCTCATCGAAAATAACACGCTACACAGGGGCGGACTGGCCATCTGTGTGTTCTGGAGAATCACAGAACGGACGGTCGTCATTATTATTATCAAACCGTTTAAACCACTTATTTAAATGTGTTTGAACGGCATCATGTAAGTTGCGCTGATGAAAGAGGTCCACACGCTCCTTCCCCGCAGCGAGCCCCCC
>NW_011351064.1:0-2480 GCF_000735185.1 Notothenia coriiceps | reverse complement strand
GATGGAGAAAATAAGATGTATTTCAGGTGTTTAAAGGTTCAGAGGGGATTATGCAGTGAAGGTTTGTTATAAGTGTTTAAAGATCAAACACAACTCTCAGCACAGAAGTTAGAGATGGAGAACTGACCTGAGAGTCTGCAGTCTGCAGTCTGGACTCTCCAGAAGATCTCTCAGCAGCTTCACTCCTGAATCCTGCAGATTGTTGTCACTCAGGTCCAGATCTCTCAGGTGGGAGGGGTTGGACTTCAGAGCTGAGACCAGAGCAGCACAGCTGATCTCTGACAACCAGCAGCTCCTCAGTCTGAATAAAGAAAACATGATGTAAGTTTCAAGGTTTAATAATCTGTTCAGAGCTGAAGAAGGTTTAGAAGTCAGAGAGAAGAAAGATGTAGTTCCATGATAATCAAAGGTTTAACTATATGGGCAGAGCTGGCGAAGTCTATAGGGACTTGGTTTAAGAACTGGAATGTCACCGGTTCAATTACCCAAAATACCTAGTGCTACCGAGGTGTCCCTGAGCAAGGCACCATTTCCTACACTGCTCCCCGGGCGCAGTGCATTATGGCAGCCGACTGCTCCTAACACTGGGATGGGTCGAATGCGGAATGTAAATGTCCCCTCTGTGGTTCGATTAAGGGTTCCTTCTTCTCTTCTTCTATACTCTATGAAGTGCAGTCAGTCAACTGACCTGAGAGACTGCAGTCTGCAGTTTGGACTCTTAAGTCCAGAACTCAGCAGCTTCACTCCTGAATCCTGCAGAACGTTCTCACTCAGGTCCAGATCTCTCAGATGGGAGGGGTCTGACTTCAGAGCTGAGGCCAGAGCAGCACAGCTGATCTCTGAGAGTCCAAAGCCAGTAAAACTGTCATGACAGATATAACAGTGAGTTATTTACAAACAGATGTAACATCATATTAACTTCATGCATTTGATGAAAACATTAGACCCACCAGGTTCTGATTAACATTCACTGTTAGTCCACTTCATATATTATTGAGTTTTTTATGTTCATTTTCAGCCTGACAGATCTTACTTTAAACTCTTGAGCATTGTGGTAAAACAGATCGGGTATAATGATGACGAAACTACAATACTGTTATAATAACTTAAATGCATTCACTGTAACTGTAAAACACTGCTGTTGTGATCAAATGCTGCTTTGATAAAACCTCTTAAGTGCTCCATTTGATGACATAACCAAAAGGAATATGAAGAAAATAAAAAATGGCAACGTTTAAATAGTACTAAACAAAATAACATTCAATTTATTTTGCTCTCACGGTTTGTGTTTATTTAAAGAACTAAACTTCTGATCTACACTCATTTATGAAGTTAATCACATGTGGACATACTTGGCCTTTCTGGAGTTCCTCACAGCTGGAATCAGTCTCAGTCGTCCCTCCTCTGATGTGTTGTACTTCTTCAGGTCCAACTCATCCAGAACCTCCTCTGACATCTGCAACATGTGGGCCAGAGCAGAGCAGTGGATCTCAGAGAGTTCCTTCCCTGATCTGTTCTTTGACTTCAGGAACTCTGTGATCTCCTGATGTACTGAGTGGTCCTTCATCTCTGTCAGACAGTGGAAGATGTTGATGCTCCTGTCCGGAGAGATTTTATCACCGCTCATCTCCTTCAGGTTCTTGATGGCTCTTTGGATGATTTCCGGACGGTTGTCTGTGCGACCCAGCTGGCCTCTGAATAGTCTCTGGATAATATCTGGACGGTTGTCTGTGCAACCCAGCAGGCCTCCTAAGAGACTCTGGTTGGACTCCAGAGAGAGGCCGTGGAGAAAGCGGACAAACAGGTCCAGGTGGCCATTTCTACTTCTAAGGGATTTCTGCATGGCTCTCTTCAGGAAGACATCCAGGGATGGGTACTCCTGATCTCTCTTCAGGAAGTGCTTCAGTACCGCTGTGTCTCTGTTGGTGTAACAGTGCAACATGTAGACTGCAGCCAGAAACTCCTGAATGCTCAGATGAACAAAGCAGTAGACTGTTTTCTGGAAGATCACACTCTCTCTTCTGAAGATCTGTGTACAAACTCCTGATTGCACCAAGGCCTCGGTGACACCAAGACCACAGCGCTGCAGGTCTTCTTGGTAGAACATGATGTCTCCTTTCTCCAGATGTTCAAACGCCAGCCTCCCCAGCTTCAGAAGAAGCTCCCTGTCAGCCTCCGTCAGCTGCTGTGGACTCGTCTCATGTCCCTCTTCATACTTCTGCTTCTTCCTCTTGGTCTGGACCAGCAGGAAGTGTGAGTACATGTCAGTGAGGGTCTTGGGCAGCTCTCCCTCTGGTCTGTAGTCAACATGTGGTCCAGAACTGCAGCAGTGATCCAGCAGAAGACTGGGAGTCAGACACATGATGTGGAGGCTCCTGGAGCTCTTGATGTGAGAGATGATTCTGCTGGACAGGTCTTCATCACTACATCTCCTCCTGAAGTACTCCTCCTTCTGGACGTCAGTGAAGCCTCGTACTTCT
>NW_011351063.1:0-1601 GCF_000735185.1 Notothenia coriiceps | reverse complement strand
GAAAACTGCACAGAACATCACCAGGACGGAGCTGCCATCCATGGAGGACCTTTACTCCCAGCGGCTCAGGAAGAAAGCCCTCAGGATTACAAAAGACCCCCATCACCCCAGCCACAAACTGTTCAGTCTGCTGCCGTCTGGCAGGCGTTACCGCAGCATCCGGACTAAAACCACCAGACTCAGGGACAGCTTCATCCCACAGGTCATAAGACTGTTTTTTTATATATTTGCAGAGTTGAGGGATCTGCAATCGAAGTCGTTCATACATTACATACTGTACACCATAGTTGTGTATATGTTATGACAATAAACCTTGAATCTTGAGAACACTACATGCAAAAAGCAGTTTGTAGATGCAAGTTTGTAATAAAAGTAGTGTAACGTCCAAATGAACCTCATTTCTATGTTTTCTTTATTTCAATACAACAATAAACTATTCTTAAATATTGTAGAGTATAATAATATATTTAGAGTAATTTATATATAAGTCACAAATACATTTGTTAGTCCTTCTGTGTGCATTTTTTGATATTGAGAGTGATCTAACTCCATGTCAAACACACACTGTAGTTTTTTATTATTTCTGCCACAATACAAATATTATATGGGATGTTATATAAGAAAGAAAAAAACCTTTCCACTTCATATCTTCGAGGTCTGGCATTCATAAAAAGGAGCTGTGATTGCAGCCCGCACACCATGACAAAAATAATAGCTGACATTTTTATTTCACTCGCATAGGAATTGTTATAATTTATTTTCTTCCTTTCTACATACAGTGCTTCAAGTGCTCAATCCCTCCTATTCTACATTTTGCTATAGTTACCGATAACCCGCAGCACCATGGCAATACAAAAGGTGATTTGATATATACAGATTTTATTACACTACCCAATCATTATCATAATTTTACGAGTTTTTGTTATGGAAACTGTTCGTCTGATGGCGGTGGCGAGCCTCTACACTGACATCCCAAATCTGTTATGCCACGTGCTGTCACGATCCATCAGTTTAATTTGAAAGATCACAAGCGTACTTAGCCACAAGCATCGAAGCTTTTATTCAATAAACAGGCCATGTTTCATTCTTCATTTCATGGAACCAGGGGGAAATGTGCAACGGGAATGCATTCTGTTTTTCATCTTGAACACATTGGCAGCTAACTCATGCACCCTGTCACTCAGAGATCTGTGGATGTGATGGGAATGACAATGACTTTTCTAAAGGTCAAAGGTCAACATCATGAAACTAATGCTCTTTTCTCCTAGCGCAATGAATGCTTTAAAGAATGGCATGTGAGATGAGAAGGAAATTTAGCTGACATTGATGGAAAATGATTGGCACCATACAGTATATATAGAGGAAATATTGCAAACACAAAGAAGAAAGAAATATCCGTTACACAACTGCACCCAGATAGTAACATCATTTAAATAACTTTTTGTAATGTTATTTTTTCTCTCCATTTATGTGTTTATGAATGACCTCTTCTTACATAAGAATAAAGAAATAAATGAGTGGATCTTTTCATCCAACTCTTGCCTTTCTTGTGGTTTTCCCTTTCCTGTAATGTGTTATATAGGTTTTTGTGTATTTAAATT
>NW_011351062.1:0-1558 GCF_000735185.1 Notothenia coriiceps | reverse complement strand
GAAACAATCTGCGTGTTGATGGAATGTACTTTCTTTCTATTGACGAACACGTCCTCCTCTTTTGATGGCGCAATTATTTTTACGTCCCGTCAATAGCACCGACCACACCGGGCATACCTGCAATTGCCATGAAGTTGGCTTTGATCCTGTGTAGTTGTTGATTGTCCAAAGGAAACCGGATAAACTGTTGGATGATATGTGGTCTAGAGAGCGCGCTGATGGTTTGGTTTATGGCACGGCTGACTGATGGTTGCGATATTCCTAAATTGTCGGCATTGCACAGTTGCATTTTCCCTGTTGCTAAATATCGTAGTTTTGCCAAACATTTTATTTCCGGACTAATCGGGTTATTCCTGTTAGTCGGGGATGTTATTGCATCCCGCACTAATTCCACAACAAGTTTGATACCCTCACGATTTAGCCTATATCTCTTGATCAATTCACAGTCTTCCATTGTCTCCAAAACATTTCGTCTCGAAGCCATTTTCAGATTCTTTGTGAATAGGTCTTACTGAGTTAGGAGTCCTCTCGAGGACTTTTAAGCTCTCCTAAACTTAGGTGCTACTTTTAGGCCTAAAATACTTTGTGAATTGCTCTTAGTGAATAAAATTAGGAGTCCTAAATTTAAGACTGACACGCCCATTATGTTTAGGAGTTTCTCCTAAATTCGCCAGTTAGGAGCTACTTTTAGCCCTAAGATCCTTTGTGAATACGGCCCCAGATGTTCTATAGGGGGGTGGAAGAAACTTGATTTCCTCCACATCCACCTGTTAAATCCCCAATTCACTCAATACTTCTAATATTACAGCAGCCAACTGGGGTTGTGTTGATGCATGTCTTTGAACTTTTTTTTGTTTAATGCTGAAATGGTAAATGGATTGTACTTATCTAGCGCTTTACATACTGTTGGGGAAATATTTTCCAAAGCCCATAACTTTGACCCAGTTTATCAGTTAATTCTGTCCTGACTGACCACACGCACCTGTAACCTTGGCTGCTGTGCGCTCAGTGATCTGTCTCCCTGTTCCTGCCTGTTGGCGTCAGCCGATAGAGGTGTTATGATTCTATCTTGTTATGCACAATGTTAATTATTCTCTCTGAACTAGCTAAATACATGGGTCTGGGGTAGAGTTCTTCAGAATTGACGTGGCAACTCTCCCGTGCAGTCAGATCGTGACTGTGAATTGTTTTGTGAATTCTCCAGCCGAAGCTCCTAATAAACCATCAGTGTTTGACATCAAAGCTCCAGCTCTCCCTGTGTATCCTTCCTGAGTCGGTGACTCCCACTGCATTGCTACCAGAGTTCCCGTTAGCCGGTAATTACCGGACTACGACCGGTAAAATATGCTGAAGACCGGCCAATCTAAGTCTCTCCGGTCAAAAATATATTTCCCCTTAGCGCAATACCATATCAGTTGCGCAACTTGCGCCACTTATGTGACAGACAAAAGAGTATGTGACAGACAAGAATAGTCAATTCTAATGTCTAACACTTAATGTGGAGAAAGAGATGTCCTGTATGGGTTGATTGTGCGTTGATCTGTTGGTAATGCCTCTG
>NW_011351061.1:0-2326 GCF_000735185.1 Notothenia coriiceps | reverse complement strand
GTTCTAATACATCCTAACCGGACATTTAAGACATACCAAGTCTACAGATATACAGTTAGTAACAGAGTCTAAAATGCGAGTATATACATAGATGGGGGGGGAAGCTGTCCATTGTACGACAGGTTGAGATTTGTACCATTACCGGAGCCAGTTTTGCAATGATTATGAGATAAAAAAGTCGAAATTATGAGATAAAAAGGTAAGTATAGTTTTACTTTCCTTTACAGTAGTGGGAAGAGCGTTCCACCTTGATGTGGCATAATTGCGAAATGTGTATTACCCCTTTTTTGTGCCAAATCTGGGTTTTACATGATTTGTGGAGCTCCCTCTGGTGTTATGATCATGGTATTCCTTGACCTTTGGGAAGAATTTTGACATGTACATGGGTACCATAGAGGTGTAGTGCATCTTGTAGACCAGGCCCATTGCAAGTAGCTGTACTCTGTCGTCTACTCTAAGCCATCCTAGGTTGTCAAAGTGGGCAGAGGTGAGGTGGGTTCTAGATGAAAGGTCAAGCAGTAGTCTGACCAGTTTATTTTGTGATGTTTGAAGTTTTATTTTTAGCGCCTTGGAGGTGCTATGGTACCATGACGTGCCAGAGTTTTCAGGGTGTTTTTGTTTACCAGAGAGGAGATCCGGTATAGGAATCTAGTTCTTTGATTGACTTTTTTTATTACATTGGATGCCATTTTGTCACAGGAGAGGTTTGCCTCAAGAATAGATCCTAGGTATGTAATTTCCTTCTTACTTGTGACAATAATGTCACCCACTGCAACTGAGAAGTCGTCGGATTTGCTGAGATTATTTTTCGAACCGAAGAGAATGGACTCTGTTTTACCCAGGTGTAATGATAATTTATTCTCGGCGAGCCAGGTGCAGATTCTGCCGAGCTCGGAGCTGAGGGTTTTTTCAACATGCAATCTGCTCCTGTCAGAGACCAGCAGGGCTGAGTCGTCCGCGAACAGGAACAAGTTGCAGTCACATGCAGATTATAATCCAACTCTTCAGTTTCCTTTAGCATTACTGAGCTTTAGCTAGTTTTCCTCAACTTCATTCCCAGCAGCAGCAGCAGCAGCTAGGTTGAACTCTCTGTACGGTCGACA
Source organism: Notothenia coriiceps (assembly GCF_000735185.1). NCBI lineage: Eukaryota > Metazoa > Chordata > Actinopteri > Perciformes > Nototheniidae > Notothenia > Notothenia coriiceps. Next base: position 1,223 of record NW_011351061.1, on the reverse strand, counting down.
TGACTTCAAAATGACAGTAATGTTACTCCTTTCCTTCTGGTTGTATACATGAGCAACTTTTCGCTAATGCCTTGACCAAGCAGTGGTGAGGTATGCTTGTTAAGTTGTTCTCTACAGTTTCAAGTTGAATTAAAGTCATCATATTTAGATTTAAGTGGGGATACAGGAGAAACCGTAGTGAAATACCCAAAGTAGGAATCCAATACCATCTATATATGTTTGTTGTAATATAGATTGATGCTGATATCTTTAATTAGCATATTTTTAACCCAAAAAACGTTTTATTTATAATGTATTCTCGCATATGACCAGTTTAAGGAACAATTCATGTTTGGCAGTTATTATTGTAATGATTGACTTAGATCATTAATTGATTATCACAATTGTTGAAATTGTATTTTCTGTCAATATAATACTTTAATAATCATTTTAGCTCTAGGTTGAACAAATTATTGATCTTTAAAAACAGATCAAATTTGACCTGATCATATGTTTTTATGATCTAAATCTGCAGTGTATATTTAGCATGTACATCAATGAATTAAAAGCACTGTTATGGAAGCCCATTTCCGCCACTTGAAAAAAATAAAATCCCCATGAAAAGTCATAATTATGAGATAAAAAAGTCGAAATTATGAGATAAAAAGTCGAAATAATGAGATAAAAAGTCATAATGAGATAAAAAAGTCGAAATAATGAGATAAAAAGTCATAATTATGAGATAAAAAGTCGAAATAATGAGATAAAAAGTCATAATGAGATAAAAAAGTCGAAATAATGAGATAAAAAGTCATAATTATGAGATAAGAAGTGCGCATGCGCTGCAGTGGCGCTGTCTTCAAAGGTCCCTTCATCACCTTGCTGCTCTCCACCATGCAAACGGCATCTAGTCCTAAATAAGGTGTAACTACTCTGGTCTTGAAAGAACATTACAGTACGCATCGAACCGATGTCCACAATCACGTTTATTCTCTTCTTTGCACAATCATGAAACACAGTGAAAACGTGTTTGCCTAGTAGACCAGCAGTAGAATTACGTTATCACATCGTTGACACTTTTACCGCACACAAACACAATATAAACATCCGGGGCAAGAGGTCACATGACTTCCGGAAAGACAACTCTTATCATTTTTACAAAATAAAACAAAGTTCAAGCATACATTAAACACTCTTCAAAAAGGACAAAACAATAATAAGGGACCTTTGAGCGTCAGCTACAT
>NW_011351060.1:0-3312 GCF_000735185.1 Notothenia coriiceps | reverse complement strand
TTACGTTACGTTTCAAAATATCGATACTAGAGCCAATAGGGTCGATACTTTTATACTTTTTTTCCCGTCTCCTCTACTCGTCAATTTCTTCAAAAAACTATGTGCAGACGAACACAATATATGCTCTTTTCTTCTCTCTCCACTGCTGTCCTCCTCTCCTGGAGGCTCGCGCACGCGCAGCGCACTCCCTGCCTGAACGCCGATTATCAAACTGACTGACAGCAGCCAGCAGGGCAGGACAGCAGCAGCCAACGGCTCGCGAGTGCGACACACACACGCGCATGATGGCTGAGAGAAATAGCAGCGTTGTGTAGATCAATTTCACAACTGGCAATTAAAACTTAGCGAACTGTGATGTGTGCAAGAAGACAGTTCGCTACTCTGGCCACTTTGTATTGTTATTTTTCATGTTTGCACTTTAAATTTGCAAAAGTAAAACGTTTATTTGTCTATAAAAACTGTCCTGTCTTTATTCATGAAAATGAATTCAGATTTAGTCGATTTATGATGATTTCAGCTAAAAAATCATGTCATGCAGCTCTCACCTATATGAAAGTACTCTTTTCCATTAAAAAAGTATCGGTATCGATATCGGCGATACTGGCCCTGAAATACTTGGTATCGGATCGAATCCAGATTTTGTGGTATCGCCCACCCCTAGTGTGTACACTGCCCCGCCCCCTCGCACACAGGCGGGGGAGAGAGATCGAAAATACTAAAAATAATCATAGAAGCATTTTGCAGTCTTTTTGCATGTTAGAAACTTGTTAGTTGGCGACACTAAAACTGCAATATAATGTTTGTGTAACAATAATACATATGACATATCTTTTTTACATGTCTCCAGTACCGATAAAAAGACCGCTAACGTCGGAGCTTAACGGTGCCACGATCTTTAATAATTCAGCCCCGGGGCCCGTTTAATACCGGGGCTCGGTACCCATCCCTAATCACAATGTATGTTTGCCACAGATCTTATTTTCCACAATACTCCGAAATCCAATGGAATAATCTAATTTATATTTTGTCGAGGGAGCCCTTGATGGTTACTCCTGGGTCAGCCTGCCCAGGATTAAGTGATAAGCCTCACTTAACCACTCTATAGACCTCTGTTTGTGTCCAGGTGAAACCAAATCCACTGTAATGAATAATCAGGTACATATTGAAGTATTGGAAATGAAAAAACCTTGTGGAGTCAGCCTATTCTTGGCCTAAATAAATATAGCAGCAAACATTTGTACTAGGGCTGTGCGATTATGGCAAAAATCATAATCACGATTATTTGGGTCAATAATTGATATCACGATTATTTTGACGATTATTCATTGACCATTTATTGAACTTTAAAACAAATAATATTTGACCAATAAACAAGATCAACAAATATGTTGGAGCGCACTTCCAAAACCATACTAAACATATATTAATATGATAAATAAAAATAAATTAGACCAAAATAAATTAAATCAAATATGTTGCAGTGCACTGTCACAACCTACTGAAAACTCCTTAACATATAGCTAACATTTTGGTAAAACATATTCAAGATATTCCACTCAGTTAAACGTTGAAGGCTGGCCAACCGTCATGGTCCAGAAGTAACAGGAAATAAATGTTGAACTACAATTTAAGACCAAATAAAAATGTTTTGGCCACCATGGCAAATGCTGGTAGGGCTGCTCATGTCATCGCTTAAAGATTTTTTGCAAGAAACACCAGCCTGTTTACATGGTCTGGTTTCAGAGATGAGCGCAGGCAGGTGACAATATTGCCACCTGTATACTGAAGACCCTCTCTGAAGAGGAACTTGTGGTTATTCACACGTCACGTACTACAGTGGGTAATGTTTTCAAGAAACATTGAACAGTGCTGCCACATATGACACAGGAAAAAAAGAAAAGACTCTGAACCCTTTCTTTGCCATTACAGTATATAAAAATAGTGTTGCTCAAAAGTATAAATTAGGCTTACTAATAAGACAACTCAGATCTGAAGCTACACAGGAATCTGCTGCCAAAGTGCAATAAAAAAGACAAAATTAATAGAATCAAACCCTTTTTTTGTTGCATTTTATTAGAGTATAAAAAGAAATGCCTTTAAAATAGGATGCAAGCAACACTAGTTTCTTAACCTGAATTGATAGACTATAATCAATTTAAGTTTGCATTTTTATACCATTTTGTACAATAATTATAATGAATAAGTTCAAACAAACTAAAACTTACAGCTGATTAATAACGGTATCTAACTTGAGTTCTCATTCATAACACTTCATTCGATGTCTCACTATGGGATGCGCCTCAACGCGTATGCAAACAGAAGCATCAATCTCATTACGCCTGACTTATTTACCTGATTGGCTGGTGATCTTGACGTCTACGTCAGGGAATCCAACCACCCTATAAGTAGCTTGCGCTACGACGCAGCGTCATTCAAACACCTCTTCTCGCTTCAGAGCACATCTCGAATGATCAGTAGCCGGGCTAGCTTAACGGTCCACAGACTGAACCCAAAGCTAACATTCGGTCGACGGGGCAGTTGCTGGTTACTTTTTTGCTTTGCAAGAAGACTGAACAATATTAACGCACCAGTTAATATTGTAATCTGCCTCCCCATTTCTTTCTTTCGAAATTACGGTAAGGTTTGATTTTTTCTTGAAAACAAGTAACATACCTGTTGCTAGCTTTTCTTCCCTCCACACCGACACCACGGTAGCGAGGACGTTCTCTTTTCTCTCTCACACCAGAGGAGACGGAGATAAAAACAAAAGGTATAAGAGGCAGCTCCTTCCAGTCTTTCCGGAGATGCTGGACGAGGTGTCGGTCTCGTGGAGAGACCGCCCTTTCAGCAACAAGGCCCCAATCCAGGGTGCCTCCTCCCTGGACTGTGATGGCATGGAAGCGCTGGTGGAAGCCCACCTCCAACCGAGGCTGGCTTCGACACCGAGCAGGAACCCCACGCTACCGGCAAAGGCAGACCGTTTTCAGTCAGCGATGACCGAACGGGCCTATAAAGCCGCAGCTTTGTCCGCCAGGGCACTCAACGTCTCCTCGCTGCTGACCGCCTACCAGGTGGAGCTTTGCGAAGACTTGTCGAGCAAACCTGAGCCTGCCATGTGGGACGAGATCGCATTGATCACGGACATTTGCCTCTGTGTGCAGTGCTGTGTAGTCCAAGCCACGGGCAAAGCACTGGGAATTATGGTGGTACAGGAGAGAGCCCAACCGTGCCTTTATACCTAAGGTGGTTGGCTCATGTACCCCCATTGACATTGTGGCATTTCCTCCGCCGCTGTGTTCCTCTGAGGAACAG
>NW_011351059.1:0-1206 GCF_000735185.1 Notothenia coriiceps | reverse complement strand
AGTCCGTTTTTGAAAGATACGGGCTTTTCAAACTGGAGAAAAGCAAAGGAGAAAATCAGAGACCACGAGAAAACACGCATTCATTTAGATGCGACTCAAAGATTGGCTGCATTGAAAACTACGCCAATTAATGCGCTTTTGTCTGAGGCTGCTGCTAAAGAACAAATAACAGCCCGGAAAATGCTGGAGCTCGTTTTCAGCAGCGTGAGATTCCTGGGGCGCCAGGGACTCCCTCTGAGAGGAGCTGCAAATCGGGATGGGGTGTTGTGGCAGCTAGTGGTCGAGAGGGTACGCGCTGATCCTGACCTGCAAAACTGGATGAAGAGGAGGGACAATTGGATGTCGGGCAGCATCCAGAATGAAGTTCTGGAGCTGTTTGCCCATGACATCCAGAGGAAAATCGGAGCCAAAGCATCCGAAAGTCCTTTTTTCGGCTTAACTGCTGATGGGACCACCGACGTCAGTGGAAAAGAACAGTTCTCATGCAGTATACAATTTGCAGATGACAATCTTGAAGTCCAGAATTTCTTTCTGGGCTTTTACAACGCTCCAGACACAACCGCCGAGATGCTTTTTCTGTGCATTAAAGATGTCCTTGTTCGGCTAAATCTGCCGCTGGAGAAGCTGAAAGGCTACTGTTTTGTATGGAGCCAGCAACATGTCAGGGAGGTTCAAGGGAGTGCAGGCAAGATTAAAGGAAACATGTCCTGACTCCTTGTTTGTCCACTGCGCAAACCACTCTCTGGATTTAGTGTTGCAAGAAGTGGCAAAAGAAGTGCGCCTTGTTGCCGATACACTGAACTTTGTTCGGGAAGTCACAGTTGTGATTAATGATTCAGCAAAGAGAAAAACGTTATACCAGTCTCTTTTTGGATGTGGAGAAGTGATCAACCTGCTTGCCCTGTGCCCAACTCGGTGGTGCGTCAGAGTTGTGGCACTGTCACGGTTGCTGGCATGCTATGGAGAGATGCTGCAGACATTTAGGACCTTGGAGAGTGACAGGATTGTCAAGGGGGAGACGCGTGCCAAAGTGGCAGGATTGCTCAAAAAGGGCACCACTACGCGCACAGTCTTTGGTTTGTTTGCCTGCGTTACCATGTTTACGCCATGTGAATCCGTGGCTCGGTCACTGCAAGGCACCAAAGTCACAGCCCTTGGATCAATGGAAGCTGCCAAACTTCTTTGCCAGCGACTGAACACACTCAG
>NW_011351058.1:0-1290 GCF_000735185.1 Notothenia coriiceps | reverse complement strand
AAGAAGCTTGTGTGTACATAGGTGTGTGTGTGTGTGTGTGTGTGTGTGTGTGTGTGTGTGTGTGTGTGTGTGTGTGTGTGTGTGTGTGTGTGTGACTGTGTGACTGTGTGACTGTGTGTGCGTTTGAGGGATTAGACAAAAAGAGAGTAATACATTTATCAATGAACAGTCAGAGAGTTTAAACCAGGGCGTCCAAACTACGGCTTGTCTTATATTGCACTTCTTAAATGTAGTATACAGTTATGTCAACATTGCAAAACACACTAGTATTCATATTTTTAAAAGCCCACTTTTCAGATAAATTCAATCAATTAAAGTTGAGAACTCTGTCTAAAAAAATCTTGGATGATAAAAAAAAACGTATTTGCATAACAAGCTTGAAATACACCTTTCATATTTCCCCTTTTAAAAGCAATCTGAGGCTTCTGTTTTCAGGGATGAGCTGCAAAATAAATAAATGTATCTCTATGGAAAGCTGTGTTTTTTCTCTTAAAGAATATTCAAGCGTTATTGACCTACATTGGATTGATTTTGCTAGCTTATAACTGAACTTATGAGGCGATGTACTGTAACTCACCTCTAGCGAGTAGCCCAGCCCTCCGTATATTTGTCTGTTTGTGGCCCTCGGTGAAAAACCAAGCCGCTCTAATCCCAGAGATGGAGCTTTAACACTTATCATTTCAAACCATGACTGAAGCAGCCTAAAGTCTCATGGCTCCCTCTCACCATCTGCTCATATGTGTAAGAGCTCCATTCCCTTTATGTTAGACTCATACAGTATCTCCTTGAGCCAGTGCTATACTCCTCTGGAGTGTAGGTGTACATATTTGATGTGTTATTGACCTGCTGTTTGCCTTTGTGTCTGTTCATCGACTAAACACTGTATTCTCGAGGTAAAATACGAAGCTCTGGGCTGAGATCCAGGTCTGTGTTTACAGAGCAGAGACAATGATAACCAACACCTCGTCCAGGTCCCTGTCATTTATTGAATAGCAGAACATAAGACCATTGTAAAGGTCAATTGATCCTACAGCAGATACATTAAAGGTCCTGTTTCTCATCAATATATCACAGGTCTCAGATATATACAGAGCCTGTTTCTGATTGGCTGAAACACCAAACAGATCATTGCAGCATTACCCATAATCCCCTCTGTTTCGGCCCCGTTTCCAAAGTGCTGATTCTCTGTCTGTTACTTTAGATGAAAATAAGGAGCCCCTCCCCACGCCCCTCTGAGAGACATTTGGTTACAAAGAACTCAATGGTGCTCTAGGAGGAGATTCAGGTGAT
>NW_011351057.1:0-3513 GCF_000735185.1 Notothenia coriiceps | reverse complement strand
TGTAAATCTGTGGAGTGATGAGGCCCGAGCCTAGACGCCAAACTCAAACTACATGCTGCTTTTAATAAACATATTAAGAAACACGTGAGTTGTCTGACTGAAATGTAAATGTAGAGAGACATTGGGGCCGTTTCTCAATTCGCGAGGATTTTGGCTTCCAAGCCAATATTTACAAGGATGCTACGTCATCGAGTGCCGCCGAAGGACCTCTTCCAATCTCCAGGCATACTTGGAATTCCCACCGAGGCCGCGTCCTTGGTTTGGGGGAAATTTCGAGGCCGCACATGGGTAGACTTCGCGTCCTTAAAATCCCCACAATGCTTTGCGCACGGAGCAATTTCAAAAACACTTGCAGAGAATGGCTGAACTGACACAGCACACATTTAAATGTAAGTATGTAGTAGAACATGTGTTGGTAAATATGTTACTTTGTTACATTTGTTTGTTATCACGAAAAATGTGTTCCGTGAAAGTAAAGCAAGTTCATAATTAGATAGACATCGTGTAGGTATTTATTTTTGGTACAGTTTGTGTTGAAACCGTTAGAGAAAGTGGCACACTTGTTAGCCTGTTCCATTCTTCTTCGTTTTCCGTAGCCGTGGCTTGGAAGTATACTTGCTTCGTTTCTGAAGGAAGTGACTTGGAAGTACCCGATTACCAAGCCAGTATCCTCGCGATTGAGAAACGGCCTGGGTGTTTCTCAATGTCGAGGAAGGCTGCTCCAGAGCCACTATTTCAAGGATGCTACGTCATCGAGTGCCACCGAAGTACTGTTCCAATGTCCAGGATGCTTGGAATTCTACCGAGGCCTTTGTTGCGGAACATTTCGAGGCTGCACATGTGTATCCTCCGCGGTCTTAAAATCCCCATAATGCTTTGCGCACGGACCAATTTCCAAATCTTTGACGGAAATCGCATATGACGCACACCTGTTAGCCTGTTCCACAATTCTCCGTTTTCCGAGGAAGGATTCTTGCCTCGCTTCTGAAGGACCTGACTCGGAAGACATGTCCTACCAAGGAAGCGTCCTCGACATTGAGAAACAACGATTGACTAAAGAAAATCCGGCAGAGTTTAATTGGAAAATAAATGTGCAGTTTTTTACATAAACTACAGAGTAAATGTTAATAGAAATTAAGAATTGTACTTTTTAATTACTTAACTTATAGGTTTTGTTTTTTTGTCCGTAAAAAAAATATAAAACACACTTAATTATCTGTTTTAATAATCTGTTCATGTACTTATTAAACCTTATTTGATATAACTATATTATATTACTACTACGATATTTCTTTTGTTTTGTATTACTTTGATTAATTTATATGTAATATTTGTATGTAAAAAAAATATGTTGGATTGATAAAGTCATGAAGTGTCCTTAACACAGTTTTATTTATCTTGTATTAATTTTATAACACATTTAATTTTTTTATTTATTATAAAGAAATTATTATAAAAACATTTTTGTTTGTTTTTTATTAATTGAATTCCCCTTAATTCCCTTTTATTTTGTTATTATAACATTTGAATTGTATTTAATTTGTTTACTTTACTTTTTTCACATTAGATTGACAAAGCTACGAAGTGTCCCTGAAGGCAGCTCAAATAAGCACCGCCTTTCGCGGTGTGTTCAGGGACGGCATTTTTTGGGGTTTTTTCCGTGTTTGAAAGTTGTCAACAGAAGAAGCGGAGCTGCTTCTAACCGACAGCTCGGAGGACCGGGAGGAGGAGGAATGGGCTGCAGCCACAGCACGGTGAGCGAAAACCCTGCGCAAACACCACTAAAACCCGGCTAAAAAACACTCAAAGTCGCGGTAAAAGTTCACTTTGTTCCGGAGGAGGGGAGGTGATTAGCAGGCGGCAGCAGGACACACAACGTGCCGGGAATAACCTCCAAGTACCATTAAAAGTGCACTTAATTCCTTTTATTTTGTATTTATTTATGACTTCTTTTTTTATTTTCTGCTAGTAGAACGAAATTGCGGTAAAAACACCGAGGACGTTTCTCCTTCCTTTTCTGAACATCTGTTTCCAATCTGGCATCGTGTTTGAATATTTTCCCACGGTGCTTTGAGAAAGATGGACACACTTGATGTATTTAAAAAGTGCTACACTATGATGCACTTTATAACACGTTTAACACTCCTTCTGTGTCCCTAAAACAGACCTCTTTTGATTAAATGTGTTTTGAACAGTTTGCAGTGATTTATACACACTTAAATGCACCTTTTTGATTTTTTAAACTCATTTTAAAAGATCCTACTATGACCACTTTCTGTCAAATGTTCCCACTTCAAGCTCAATTATTTTACGAGTTTAATGACACATTTTTATCTCTAAAACAAAGAGTGAATGCAGTCATTTCTTTTTAATTGATTAAAAAAACGTTTCACAATATCTCAGTTTTTTTTATTTGATTAATTATTATTTATTTCATTTTTTTATGTTTTTTTCTATTTAATTTTCTTTTTAATTTATTTCTTATTTAAACACTTAATGTTTTTTTTGCATGTATTTACCTTTTATTTATGTTCGGTTGAGACTCAAACTCAAACTATCAATACATTGCAAAATAATAAAAATAATATTTTTTGTATATTTTTATTTTTAAGTAATAATTCATTGTATTTATTTAAAACAAAATCATATTAATTCAAAAATAGTTTAAATGAATGTATCTAAAACAAAATGTTTTTAATTATTTTTCCCTTTGCATTTCCCCCACATTTTACTCCAGTTTACCATTATTTTGTCATATTAGTTGTCATTTTATAAATGTAAAGAAATATATGTTGCTTTCTCGCTTTAATCACACCTATTATACTCATATAAGATCCTCAACGTGAGTTAACCCTAACCCTGCTCAACAGAGAGTGTATACATACAGACTATATATTGTGAAATCAAATGTTGTTTTGTAGTTTTTGCAGTAGTTTTCAGTGTTTTGTCGGTAGTCTGTAAAGTGTTTGTTGTAGTGTTGCTGTAGTTTGTGTAGTGTTTATGGATGCTCCGAACGATCGGCCGCTGAAATCCTGAAGTCCTGCAGCTCCGCCCGCTGTGACGGACTGGAGAGCGGAGCAAAACACACACTGATGACGCATTTCCACTACAGGGCCTCGCTCGGTATGGCTAGGCCTTTTTAAGACTGGCTCACTTTATGCTGCGTTTCCATTACAGTTTAGTAGCTGGGGCAGTAACTATAGTAACGCAGTGTAGTCCGAGCCGTGACGTCATCTTCAATGAGAACCACAAAAAAAAAGAGAGAGAGAGATTGATTGAGAGAGAGAGAGAGAGAGAGAGAGACACTTCCGCTCACATCTCCCATGTTATTATCCAAAGTTAATGTAAACTTGATTGTAATACTTATGTTGGTTGTTGTTTGTGGAAGCGCCAGTGAATGAGCATTAACTGAGTTTTAAACATCACTTTAAATGGAAGATCCCCATAGGCCCCGCCCACTCGATCGGATCGGCGATCGTTATCGGCCGATACTGATTCCGGCAATCGGCCCCA
>NW_011351056.1:0-2557 GCF_000735185.1 Notothenia coriiceps | reverse complement strand
TCATGAGACTATGTTGGTCTTGAGACTAGGGACCTATCCTGAGACTAGAGGCATAGAGTATTGTCCTTAAACTAGTGACTGGTCCTGAGACTAGGGGCCGGAATTAGGTTCTGTTCCCGAGACGAATGGCCAGATTTGGGGAAGGTCCTGAGACCGCTTTGTTATTTTGTTGGAATAATCAATTGGCTAATAGATGTATTTTAACTGCTAGGAATAGCAAACGCTGCAGAGTCATTGGTCCTGGTAAGGCATGCTGATTGGAACTCTTATTTACAAATTAATCACATTCTTTCTTTACATGCAAACGTCCTGCATTTTTTGTGCCCAAATCGAGCATCACACTGGGGATGGGGGACTTTTTATGGCGTGAAGTATCATGTAAACCAAGTTCCCATAATGCAGCGTGGCTTCGCTCTACAGAAATGTGTCAGCGGTGCCGCCTGCGAACCGTCCGACAGATCAGAGGTCAGCGATCATGTTAAATAATACGTGGGCATAAATAAAAAACATGCACTGCAGTGGGCAGAAAAAAAGAACATGTTGGAACATCTGAACAAGCAGATTTTATAAAAATGTGATGAAAAGGTTTTACAAAATACAATTAAAGCAGATTTATTTATGCAGGCAGATTGGACGTGACATTTTATAAGAGTTGTGATTTTAAACAACACTTTTTAGCACAATTTTCTTGGTGTTAAGGTCTGGATAATATATTCTAACACTCTACAAAATATGTTCACCAGAAAGTATGTTTAGTAGCAGCTCTGAACTAAATGATAAAACATTAGATTTTCTGTTCCTAAGACTGGCGACTCTTATTAACCCTAATATAATAAAAAGATGAGGATAACATCTATCCTGATTTAGTGGGAAAAGTGTATTTTCAGTAATAATAATAATAATGATTATTATTATTATTAGAAATAATAATAAAATTAACCTAAATAAAAGTATAATTACAATACAAATAATATTAAACATTTTACATGACAAATCTTTTTAATAAAAAACAAATACTAAAAATAATAATATGAATTAATAATAAGAAAATGAAACTAAATATAATATAAACATGTACTGTACAAATAATTGAAAAAATAATTAAATAAATAAATAAATACATAAATAAATACATAAATAAATTACAATAATATTAATAAATAAATAATAAAAATAATATTTATAATACTAATATCCCTTCTCCCTCTTCTGACGAACACTTTCCTGTATGACGGATGTGGCCCCTGGAGGCCTCGGGGTCTCCGCCGTCCCTCCTGGTTCAGAGAGAGGACTCGATGTTTAATGATTCACGTCGACCAAAGGTCAAACTGAGGCGGATCTTTTCCAGCTCGCCGTCCGACCTCGTGAGCGTCAAACGTCTCGCCTCTCCAACATGTCCTCTAGAATAATTAGAGGAAAGAAGCTGCTGCAGTCTCATTTAATCTGCTCTCTTAATCACATTCAATAGGGTTTACTTTAAAGAGTCCTCTCCTGCTGATGTTCAGGTCAGTATGTAGTGTCTCTACTTTAAAGAGTCCTCTCCTGCTGATGTTCAGGTCTATATCAGTGTGTAGTGTCTCTACTTTAAAGAGTCCTCTCCTGCTGATGTTCAGGTGTATATCAGTATGTAGTGTCTCTACTTTAAAGAGTCCTCTCCTGCTGATGTTCAGGTGTATATCAGTATGTAGTGTCTCTACTTTAAAGAGTCCTCTCCTGCTACTTAAAGAGTCCTCTCCTGCTGATGTTCAGGTGTATATCAGTATGTAGTGTCTCTACTTTAAAGAGTCCTCTCCTGCTGATGTTCAGGTGTATATCAGTATGTAGTGTCTCTACTTTAAAGAGTCCTCTCCTGCTGATGTTCAGGTGTATATCAGTATGTAGTGTCTCTACTTTAAAGAGTCCTCTCCTGCTGATGTTCAGGTGTAAATCAGTATGTAGTGTCTCTACTTTAAAGAGTCCTCTCCTGCTGATGTTCAGGTGTATATCAGTATGTAGTGTCTCTACTTTAAAGAGTCCTCTCCTGCTGATGTTCAGGTGTATATCAGTATGTAGTGTCTCTACATGTCTCCATGCTTTACTGTTTAAAAAGATCTTTATTGTTCTCATACTGCCTGTGCTGCAACACCTCTTTTCACCCTCTGTCTGAAACCAGAGCCCAATCTGCTCTGATTGGTTAGCTGGCCGGCTCTGTTGTGATTGGTCAAACGCTTATGGTTATTAGGTTTCATATATTCGTTACACTCCAACATTGGTAAACATATGCTCATAAAATAGTGTGTGTGTGATTTAACTGAATGTAATAATCTATTATTATAATACTATTGTTTTTTGTTGTTTTGTTTCTTTCCGTTAAACGTCAATTGGGAAATAAGTATTTTTTGCGTTTCTCTTAGTCTCTTTCCTAAGACACTGTTATGTTTGGCTGTGAAAAATAAAAAAATAAAATGTATTATGAAAGGCAGCTAGACCATCTATTTCTAGGGGCAAATTGTTTTCTTCTCCCTGCTCCTTTTCGCTCAAGGGTGTGTTGTAGAGACATGTTTTGTTGGCAATTATT
>NW_011351055.1:0-1013 GCF_000735185.1 Notothenia coriiceps | reverse complement strand
CAAATGGATGTGCTGAGAAATGTCTGCTGAATAAGAGCCTCATGGACGTGTGAATCTAATTACACAGGTTTACGACCCAGTTTAATGGCATTTCACGCACTGCAAAAGTATGTACTCCATCGGACACCGGCTCCCTCGTCACCGCTTCATCTTTTGAAAATGTTTGCTCTGGGAGGCCTCGAGTGAAGCGACACATTTACCGTTCGACTGTTCGGACATCTAAACTTTACAAGAAAATACCCTCTCTCTCTCCTGCGTCCAAAATCCACTTAAGATGATGCAATATTTTCCTACATGAAACTTTCCTCGGTCATTATGAATCGAATGTAAAAAGGGGAAAGACAGCTGCTTTAAAAACACGGTTGGTTTTAGGTTTGAATTCATTGTTCTGCTTTTGTCTCGATTTCACCTAAAGGTTTCGTTCCTGCAGGAAATACATGCTGGGCTACCACAACGGTGACAAATAACAACCACACACAGAGAAGAGCTTAGTCTGTTGGCATGGGAGACCACCACAACATAGGATGTAACACACAAACAAACAAACACACCCAAATGTCCTCACACGTCTAGAGCACCATCCACATCCATATGACAACATGTGGGGAGGCTGGCTGGGTGACTTTACAAATATTGAAACCCTAAAGTAGCGAGGAGAGTCAATAACAAAATGACGCTGGACTTCAGCCGTGTCTTTACAACAAGGAGATTAAAGAAATGACATCACAAAAAGAAACCTGCGCAGCCACATCGGCATAAACACTTTAATGACTTTGTTTTCGTACTTCTTACACTTCACTTACAAATACGTCCCTGGTCGTTTGTTATTCTGAGTGTGTTCGGAAAAAGGGGGCATTGTGTGTGTGTGTGTGTGTGTGTGTGTGTGTGTGTGTGTGTGTGTGTGTGTGTGTGTGTGTGTGTGTGTGTGTGTGTGTGTGTGTGTGTGTGTGTGTGTGTGAGTGAGTGAGTGCGTGCGTGCGTGCGTGTTGTGTCTCACCGCTGTGGACAGCCTT